>NC_058080.1:419786833-420086833 GCF_014858855.1 Bufo gargarizans | reverse complement strand
TAATCTGCTATCCCTTGATTACATGTGAAATACACTGCACGACTTCTGTATACCACTTATTTGCAGCATTGAGGAAAATGCAGTGCAACAGTGAAATTGTCAGATATAGAGCAGGAGGAGCTGATCAGATTGATATATAATATACACGTATATGTATAAATTATGTGTTTTGCTGCATATTTTCCCACAAAACTATATATCAATCTGCTCAGCTCCTCCTGCTCTATAACATGCTGTCTTCAGATTATGCTGCATTGTGCGGTAATAGGTCCTCTTTAACTGGGCAGGATCTGAGTTAATTCCAATCCCAGCAGCATCAGAGTAAATTCCAATCCGAGGCCTGTGTCAGCTATATAACACAGCAGACACCTGCCAGTTATGGAGCACGCTAAGTTCCTCTTAGGGTACTTTCACACTAGCGTTAGAAGAATCCGGCAGGCAGTTCCATTGCCATCCAAATACCGTAAAAGGGACTGAACTGAAGACGCCCTGATGCATACTGAACATGCATGCATTGGGATAAAACTGATGCGTTTTTTTCCGGTATTGGGCAACAAAGACACTTTTAATTTAACACTGTTACCGGGTTTTGATAATTTTTTAACAGCATATTTAGTTGTGCATTTTTCCATCCATTTTTCTCCCTATACTTATATAGGTCTTTTAACCCCATTCTACACCATGGTTTATATGTATGCCACAGTGGTCACACAGGCCCAGAAGCTGTGCCCATGCAATCACCACTGGATTAGTAGCTGCTAGCATTAGAGTGCTTAAAGGGAATCTGTCACCTGCTTTTACGATTTTAAGCTGGCACCATCGCTATGTTGACTAAAGTACCTTATTTCCAGCAGTCTTTTTTACTTAATTTCGTTTTTGTAGTTTTGATATAAAAGCGATTTTTATGTTATGCTAATTAGCGTCCAAGGTGCCCAGAGGGGCGTTTTTTTCACTCTCCGGTGCCCAGTGACGCCCCCTGCAGTGCCCAAGAACGCCTCCTGATCATCAAATAACCTCCCACAGCCCGGCAAACGGTTCTGCCCCCTCCCCACGTCATAGTCTACCTTATAGAAATGCCCCGTCCTTCTTCCTGTCTGCGGCCAGAAAACTTGTGCAGGCGCAGTACCGCCTGTGGGCTGCGCCTGTGCGATCATGAACGTCCTGAGGGCAACAGCGCTCAGGTCACATCACTGGGCTCGGCGCATGCCCAGTGAGACTTTTAAGGCTGTTGCCCTCAGGAGGTTGATGATCGCGCAGGCGCAGCCCACAGGCGGTACTGCGCCTGCGCGAGTTTTCTGGCCGCAGACAGGAAGAAGGATGGGGCATTTCTGTAAGGTAGTCCATGACGTGGGGAGGGGGCAGAACCGTTTGCCGGGCTGTGGGAGCTTATTTGATGATCAGGAGACGTTCTTGGGCACTGCAGGGGGGCGTCACTGGGCACCGGAGAGTGAAAAAAACGCCCCTCTGGGCACCTTGGACCCTAATTAGCATAACATAAAAATCGCTTTTATATCAAAACTTCAAAACGAAATTAAGTAAAAAAGACTGTTGGAAATAAGGTACTTTAGTCAACATAGCGATGGTGCCAGCTTAAAATGGTAAAAGCAGGTGACAGATTCCCTTTAAAGAGGACAAACGGTGGGTCATAGACTTTCAACTTCCTGGAAGGAGATTAATATTGTACAATCTGCCCCAGCCTTCTGATTTGTCACCGTGTCAAGTCAGATTTTTTCAGAAATTTCAGGTACGCTTTATACTTGGTAACACTATAATATTAAAAAAATTACAGTATTTTAAAATAGTAAAAAAAAATAAAAAAATTTTGTTGACAGGTTACCAATCCAAATCAAAAGTCTGTGAAAAACCCTTCTCTCTCTCTGCATCATCAAAGTGAAATACAGCTACATGGCAAAATGTTATTTGATAAAAATTTGTGAAGCTGTCAAAATTCTGTTTGCCTGCAATTCTTTAAATTGGCTCATTCGGTTTAATCTTCAGAAATCATAATCAGCTTTAATTAAAACAGTAATTACAGCAATTTTAAGCCTGGGCTACACTGTGACTTTTTGTAGCGCAACTGATTGATTTTAACTATTGAGTGACAGCTGCAGTCCAAAAAATTGAGTTCAAAATCTGTATGCTGTCCGCATCTGTGTGTCCATTCCGCAAATTATAGAACATGTCCTATTGTCCTATTCTTGTCCATAATAACATTAATTTCTAGTAATGGGAGTAAGAATTTTGTGGATTGCCAAGGAAGGTGTCCGTATTTTATGAATCCGTGGTTTGCAGACCACAGTACAGACATTGTCATGTGCATGAGCCCTCACAAAAAGCCTCCACTATTATGTCGCCTTGCTTCCCAATAACTCATCATAAAGTAGCCACCATGCAGTAATTATTTTTAACAAACTACTAGTACTAAATAAGTTACCATATTTTCTTCTATATAGGACACCATTTTTTGCCCAAAAAGTAAGAGGAAAATGGCAGTGATGACTGTACAGTAGTGCTGCAAGCCCTGGCTGTACTCACTGATGTACTCAGAAGCAGATATGACCGTCAGGTGTTCTTTTTTATGTTTTTTATGTCTGCTTTGTTCTTTATCTCCATCACCACCCTCCTTGTCTGATGTAATCACCTCCTAGTCCCCCTGATTTGGTATACAACACACAATCATCATCTTCATCATCATCATCCACCACTTTTCTCAGTCTGTGATATGTCATGAGCTCCTTGTCCCCCTTATGATTGCCATCTATATACAGTCATGTGAAAAAATTAGGACACCCTTTGAAAGCATGTGGTTTTTTGTAACATTTTTAATAAAAGGTTATTTCATCTCCGTTTCAACAATACAGAGAGATTAAAGTAATCCAACTAAACAAAGAAAACTGAAGAAAAGTCTTTTCAAGATCTTCTGTAAATGTCATTCTACAAAAATGCCTATTCTAACTGAGGAAAAAGATAGGACACCCTCACATGTATTCCCTCTTAAATTGGCCCAGATCTCACACAGGTATATCACACCAGGTGCACATAATTAGTAGATCGTTACTCTGCATGTTGAATGAGGCTTGCCCTATTTAAACCTCAGACATTTAGTTTGGTGTGCTCCTGACTGTTGAAGTGAGAGTGAGCACCATGGTGAGAGCAAAAGAGCTGTCAGAGGACTTCAGAAAAAAGATTGTAGCAGCCTATGAGTCTGGGAAGGGATTTAAAAAGATCTCAAAAGATTTTGAAATCAGCCATTCCACTGTCCGGAAGATAGTCTACAAGTGGAGGGCTTTCAAAACAACTGCCAACATGCCCAGGACTGGTCGCCCCAGCAAGTTCACCCCAAGAGCAGACCGCAAGATGCTAAAAGAGGTCTCCAAAAACCCTAAAGTGTCATCTCGAGAACTACAGCAGGCTCTGGCTACTGTTGATGTAGAAGTACATGCCTCTACAATCAGAAAGAGACTGTACAAGTTTAACTTGCATGGGAGGTGTGCAAGGAGGAAACCTTTGCTTTCCAAGAGAAACATCGAGGCCAGACTGACATTTGCCAGAGATAAAGTTGACAAAGACCAGGACTTCTGGAATAATGTTCTTTGGACAGATGAGTCCAAAATTGAATTATTTGGACACAACAGCAGAGGACATGTTTGGCGTAAACCAAACACAGCATTCCAAGAAAAGAACCTCATACCAACTGTGAAGCATGGAGGTGGAAGTGTCATGGTTTGGGGCTGCTTTGCTGCAGCAGGACCTGGTCAGCTCACCATCATAGAATCCACGATGAATTCTACTGTGTATCAGAAGGTGCTTGAAGAACATGTGAGACCATCAGTTAGAAAATTAAAGCTGAAGCGGAACTGGACCATGCAACATGACAATGACCCAAAACATACTAGTAAATCAACCAAAGATTGGCTGAAAAAGAAGAAATGGAGAGTCCTGGAATGGCCAAGTCAAAGTCCAGATTTGAATCCCATTGAGATGCTGTGGGGTGACTTGAAAAGGGCTGTACGTGCAAGAAACCCCTCAAACATCTCACAGCTGAAAAAGTTCTGCATTGAGGAGTGGGGTAAAATTTCCTCAGACCGATGTCGAAGACTGGTAGATGGCTACAAGAACCGTCTCACTGCAGTTATTTCAGCCAAAGGAGGTAACACTCGCTATTAGGGGCAAGGGTGTCCTATCTTTTTCCTCAGTTAGAATAGGCATTTTTGTAGAATGACATTTACAGAAGATCTTGAAAAGACTTTTCTTCAGTTTTCTTTGTTTAGTCGGATTACTTTAATCTCTCTGTATTGTTGAAACGGAGATGAAATAACCTTTTATTAAAAATGTTACAAAAAACCACATGCTTTCAAAGGGTGTCCTAATTTTTTCACATGACTGTATTTACCCTGAGTGTCACTACTAGCATGGCTACCAGTGCCGCTACCACCACTATAGCTACAAATGTCACTACTTCCACCACCAACAAAGCTATGCATTCCAATCATGTCCTCCACCTCTGCCTGTTCATCCTATCTATTGAAGTCCAAACACTGAATGTTCTCACACAACACATCGACAGGAATACTATCTCAAATATATTTCTTGCCACTTGGGTACTGCCTTATAGGAGAAAATATGTCACCCCATTGGGGGTGGGGGGTGGGTTTGAAGACAGAGATGAAAAAGAAAAGCTTCTATCTTGCCTCAAATTAAGAAGGTGTAGCAGGAGGACTACCTGAAGACTGTCTCAAAGGCATGGTGTCAGACTCAAAGTCATTCTGCTGTGACTAGGAAGATGGTAAAGACAGTCCAAAATGACTTCTGCTTTCTCCACAATATTACATTTGATTAGTTGAGAATTGATTTGCTCATCTCTACCACTGACTTCAATGTTGAAAATCTATCTCTCTATCTATTAACTATAAATCTATTTTCTTTCCTCATTGTGAAACACACTCACATACACAGTTTTTTTTGTAATTTAAGATCTCTATCTGGCAAGTGTCCTATACCTCCTATGTATAAGCCCAGAAAACACGTGCATTTCCTGGTTGGGATATTATATAGTGCTATGACACGTCCACTGAGTCATTACTATTTACACCTATAGTTCCTCATGATTGACTGTGGCTGACTGCAAAGCACTATGGGCAAGCCTGCCAGGCCAAGGGACCCGAGAGACTGTGCGATCCTCCGCCTTCATCTTCTCTGCCTTCTGATCTGTAAAATGGCAGTTGCAATTCTGAGCGATTTGTGTGGGATACATCCCAAAAGTTTTGGATTATCTGAAAACCAAAGCTTTTGGGAAACTTTTATGTATTTGATTTGTTAGAATCGAGTTGCTCACACGTCTTCTGGCGGGTTCTCCCTGGGGTCCATGAGCTATGTTCTCTATCTGTTTATTTATGTTTGGGTATTTAAGCAATGTTGTTACTGAGTGAAAATAATAGAAAGTTTTCAAATGCAAAAACGGTTTAGAAATTGTGTTGTTTAAAGCAGTAAAGCAGAAACAACATTCATTGTACATGTTATAAAGAAAAAAATATTTTTTCCTTAGGTATAACTAGAAATCTTACTAAATTCAAATTACAGAGTGGGCAAAGCCGCTCAAGTTTAAAAAACTGGAGTTGATGGTGCTTGCACGTTACATGGGATTTATATACTCATTTACATGATGGATTATCCTGTCTAAAAGCTTTTCCACAAGAGAGTTTTGCAGAACACACCTGCAGTCAATGGAAGTAATGGTGACTGAATTCAAGCTGATTTTGTTGTGTCCTGTTGGATTTGAATGAATTTAGTGGACCAAACCAAATCATCCATACCTGCTGCACTGAATAATTGAAAAGAAGCTGTTTAAGAGATAAAGACTTGATAAAAAAAAAAGTAACCATTTGTGGTTACATTTTAAAGCCCCTTTGTTAAATGCTTGAATAGCTTAATTATGGCTCATTTAAGTATAATTGTAAAATTGCCAAATTTCACAGTTTCTGGGTGTATCTGTTGTAAATACAAAGTAGTACTAAATGAATAAAATAAATGTGTACATCTGATAAATGTGCTAAATGCATCTCCTAAACAGAAGCAGACAGAGCAACTATTTGGGTAGTGGCACAGCTAGTCTGAATAGGCTACAAATAGGTCCTTTATTCCATTACTCCCCAAGTCCTCATGGCGTGTCAGAACTTAAAGGAGTTGGCCATTTTTTGGGAACTGTGTTTGCAAGATATGGCACTTGCTAATATAATCTTTGGTATGCCTCCTTGTTTGCCAAGTATTTTGTGCTGTCTACACAGAGGTCTTGTCCATAAAATGGCTGCTGTTGGAGAGTTATGTGACCAGGTAAAACCTGCCTCTATACTTGTACTGTTTGGAGTTTAGTGCAGGTGCAGTGTGTTTGAATAGAGGAGTTTGAGTTACATGTCTAGTCACATTATCTTCCATCAGCAGCCATCTTATGGACTGGACCATGAAGACTGCACAGAAGGGGACATAACTTATGAAATATAGTAAACGGAACAGAATATCAACAAAGGCTATATTAGTAAGTGCCATATATTCATCCTACCTTCACAATGGTTATAAGTAGCAAGAAAGTGGCCAACGCCTTTAACCTCAGAGTAAGTATTACCATACGCAGCTCACATGCCAGGACTCAATGACGCTCGCAAAAGCCCCATTACCGTTCCTCCAAGACTTCCCAAGGATAAGCTGTGCACTCCAACCCCTCGGTATCCTCTTCTGCGGTAAACGCTCCCACTGTGAACGAGAAAGGGCGTCCGCAATACCATTAACAGTCCCACACACCATTGCTCTGTATGCCCCGAAACCTACACCCCAGCTGCATCAGAAAATAGCTCAAAATCAAAATTATTAACAACTTCTCCCATAACCAATGTCCCCCCATTGTAGTCCTCCAAAAATCCAGCCCAAACTTCTAAATCTCTCTGTAACTCCCTTCTCAGCCATACAAAATAATATGGGGCCTTCACCCCAGCCGTCGCAGAAGCCAAACGCTGGCAAAAAATGTGCCCAATCGGCATAATCCTACATGCAAAATTAAGTTTTCCCAACAGGCACTGTAAATCCCTTAACCTAATTTTTGCCACACTTTTTGCCTTACTGACCTCTAATCACAAATTTACCAACTTGTCAAACGGCAACCTACATTCCATTTTTACTGTGTCAATCACAATCCCCCCAAAAAATAACTCGGTCGTAGGCCCTACCGTCTTCTCCACTGCCAACAGCACCTCAAACTCTTAAGAAACTGACTATACTGTATGCAACAATAATGAACACATCAGCGAACCTGCCGGGCCAAGGCATAAAAAATTGTCCAAGTAATGAATAACAGATGAACAACCGGAAACTTCAACTGTTACCCATTGCAGGAACGAACTAAATGTCTCAAATCAGGCACAAGACAACAAGCACCCCATTGGCAGACACCTGTCCACGAAATAACATCCATCCCAAAAACAGCCCAACAAATGCAGACTCTCTGGATAAACTGGTAACAATCAAAATGCCGCCTCAATATTGGTCTTTGCTAATAACGTACCTAGACCCAACCTCCTTACCCAAGCCACAGCCACTTCAAATGACATATAAACCACTGAACATAATTCAGGATCAATACCATCATTGACCGACGTCCCTTTGGGAAATGAAAGGTGATGAATGAGCCAAAATTTATTCAGCTCTTTCTTTGGAACTTCCCATTAAAGGAGATAACCTCAAATTTTCCAGAGGCAGCTCTGAAAACGGACCCGCCATGCACCCCTTCGCCACCTGCTTGGCCAATTTTTCGGAAACCACCTCAGGATGAATTAGCACCAACCTCAGATTCTTATGTACAATGGCATCCGTCAACGAGACAAAGGGAATGTAAAAACCCAACCTAAAACGCCTCTCTAGCAACTTCGCCGCTTCCTGATTTGGTTACCTATTTAGGCACGGCGCAATCTTTTCCACCCGTATTGGCGTCCGACCCTTTTCCAGAATTGTCTCCTCCTTTTTGTCTACCCCCTTAAAGCATCTATTTTCTCCGTTGGATCTGCTGCATGTTGTGCATTCGTGTTTAAATGTACACTTTGCCCCAAATTTACAGTTTCCCATGTTAAATAGGAAACACAATCCTTTTGCTGATGCCGTCGCAACATTATCCTGTCCTGACCCGCCAGTTTCGCCCCAAAAGGGCTGCCCCAATCTCGCTGAAGCTATGACCCTTAACCCTTAACATATGTTGGGCCGCAACACCTTACTCTGCCTAAATTGCTTGTTGTACCGCAGCCAACCTGTACCCCCTATCGCGTCCATATAAAAAAACAGTGTCAAGCAACATTCCGGCGTCTTTTCCCCAAATTACGCTTGCCAAAATCACAAGCGCTTGCAACCAGTTTAAAAACGTGCGCAGTATCAATCGATACCGCCAATTTTCCTCTTCCACTTTTTTCCCCTCATCCTTCTTTCCCCTATACAAATTAAATCTCTCCAAAGGGAGCAGGGAAACATTTTCCACATACTCCCCTTCCCAAATCCGCTCCCTAACCTCCTGTTTGCACTTCCAATGGACACTCAAAACACATGTACACTTCACCCTTTGCTGCATCATCCACCCTTGGCCTGTCATTCCCCCCCACCCCTAAACCCATCAACCACCCCACCAATCCACCCAAAAGCTGCCCCAGACCCCTTCCCAATTTCCCTGTACGTCCCACTCCCCCGACGCCCCCGGTGTCACGCGGACGAGCACTCAGACACACAGATAAACCGACAACCAGGCTCTAGGCGAGAAGCAGGGGAAGGGTCACCTCCTAGCTAATCCCTGACTTCTCTCCCTGCACTGCTCAGCCCACATTCAGACCTTGGTGGTAGGAATGATGTGTCCCCATGCCTGGGCTAAAACACCCTAGATTCCCTGAGATGGTGAGAATGGGAAATAGGAGCAGCCTGCTCGCACAGAACCTGGATGGGAGAGATGACACAAACACAACCTAGACAGCAAACAGCAAAAACTGAAACCACACTTATCTTTTCTTGAGCTGGAACAGACAACCTTCCTTCCTTGCTTCCAAGGCCAGACTGATTTCTATAACCCGTCCAGAGCACTGGAATTGAGAGCCATTTAATCTAATGACCCCACCCAGTGCACCTGATGGGAGGCGGATCCAGCACGACTCCAAAACACAACACTAAACACGTGCTGGTATTCTGGCCGACCTCCGTACATAGTCAGAGCAGGGCATGACACCCGGACAGCTAAGAAGAGATAGAAGAGGACCCCATAAAATCTCAGCAGGCTGCACGGGTGCTGTGAAACCCATAGCCGCTGTTCCTGTATCCTGCTGCTCCTATTCACGGTCATCACAGTTGCTGGACGTACTTCCTATGCTGACCCTGTAGTCCGTAATCACTGCCTCTTCTCCACTGGGTGAGCTCAGGCCACTCTCCAAGATGTATCCCGCCATGAGGGGGTTGTGGCCTTCTCTTTCTTCATCCAGCAGCACTCGGGGCCTGTGCAAGTCTCTGGAAGTCTCTTACACAGCCCGTCCTCATGTTGAACTGCTCCCACACCGATTGGACCTCCCAGAGGCAGAAAGCCTGGGAGGATCCACAGAATTAATGGAAGGGAGACAAAAAGGATGGGTGCAGAAGGCTAGTGGTGACCACCTACTGAATACAACCTGCTCCGAACAACCCAAAGTACAGCGCCAATTTACTGTTGATGGCTTAGTTCAGATCATAGGGTCAGTTGTTTGATACCCGGACTAAGGAAGCACCTCGTAGGTGGTGTATAGATGTACTTGTGCCCATAGAGAAAAGTCAGGCGGTAATAAATCACATGTGAGGTTGTATTCAGTAGG
This sequence comes from Bufo gargarizans, assembly GCF_014858855.1. Taxonomy (NCBI): domain Eukaryota; kingdom Metazoa; phylum Chordata; class Amphibia; order Anura; family Bufonidae; genus Bufo; species Bufo gargarizans. Next base: position 420,076,976 of record NC_058080.1, on the reverse strand, counting down.
TGGTCACCACTAGCCTTCTGCACCCATCCTTTTTGTCTCCCTTCCATTAATTCTGTGGATCCTCCCAGGCTTTCTGCCTCTGGGAGGTCCAATCGGTGTGGGAGCAAGTTAAATAGTTGACACAACATGGGGTAAAATAAATTATATTGTAAGCTTTTTCCTCACTTCACAGGGGGGGGGGGTTATCTGGATAAACTCAAGACACCAGTAACCCTTGAACCCCCCCAGCCTGGATCACCTGTCGGATGTATTAGAAGATGAAGGCAACGAATACCAGACAGGGTTTCTGTTCAAAATTCTTTTATTTGGAATCAAAATCCGGCTCAACGCGTTTCGGGACGAGGAGGTCCCTTCCTCAGGAGCAGCGTACATAAAACATACATAGACAGGACAGTGTCTTTGGGTGGCCGAGGTGAGGATGCCATCTGCAATAATGAGCGCATGTCCGGAAGAGGAGCTAGCGTGCGTGCTCCGGAAGAACCGGAAAAAAAGCCACTGGCGATGCGTGTCACGGCCTGGAACACACCGACTCTAGTGTGCATGTCCGGAAGTTCAGGTGCGATGCGCTCCAGACTGGAGCGCACCAAAGACTAATGCGCATAACCGGAAATAAAGTTCAGATACAATGCGCTCCAAGCTGGAGTGCATGCTAATGAGGTTGTCAGGGGACTTGCGAGGCTATTGTTGTGGTTATCAGAGCCTAGTGACACAACCTTTGGCCAGAAATGTAGTAATTTTGTAGGGTAAACTTTTATATGCTTACACAATAGGCTTGTTAAAGTGTAATTGCTTGAACCATCTATATATCAATATATTTATGTACTTGCATGTAAAACATATAATACATATAATATATACATGAAGAAATATGCATATAAGGGGGTTGGTAAAAGATAATATTTAGAACCAATTCTATATTAATAATGGTGGAACCAAGGTATATAGTTGAATATATAAGGGATATATTTGTATATATACATGTATATATATGTATAAGGGATATAGTTGTAAAATCTTTAAAAGATCATCTAGAAAACAAATACATAGGTAAGGATATAAATAAAAATCTAAATCCATCAGTTAAAAGACAATATTCCATACATATGAAAAAATATATGCATAAAAGGAGGTTGATAGAGAATAATATTTAAGACCAAACCTTTGTTGATAGTGGTAGAACCAAAGTAAAAATAAAGGATATAATTGTAAAATCTTGAGAGGAACATCAAGAAGCAAATACATGGGTATGAATATAGGTATAAATACAAATCTACATATAAATCCATGAGTTTCTTACTTGGACCCTAAGAGACTACACTACGTGCAGAATTATTAGGCAAATTAGTATTTTGACCACATCATCCTCTTTATGCATGTTGACTTACTCCAAGCTGTATAGGCTCGAAAGCCTACTACCAATTAAGCATATTAGGTGATGTGCATCTCTGTAATGAGAAGGGGTGTGGTCTAATGACATCAACACCCTATATCAGCTGTGCATAATTATTAGGCAACTTCCTTTCCTTTGGCAAAATGGGTCAAAAGAAGGACTTGACAGGCTCAGAAAAGTCAAAAATAGTGAGATATCTTGCAGAGGGATGCAGCACTCTTAAAATTGCAAAGCTTCTGAAGCGTGATCATCGAACAATCAAGCGTTTCATTCAAAATAGTCAACAGGGTCGCAAGAAGCGTCTGGAAAAACCAAGGCGCAAAATAACTGCCCATGAACTGAGAAAAGTCAAGCGTGCAGCTGCCAAGATGCCACTTGCCACCAGTTTGGCCATATTTCAGAGCTGCAACATCACTGGAGTGCCCAAAAGCACAAGGTGTGCAATACTCAGAGACATGGCCAAGGTAAGAAAGGCTGAAAGACAACCACCACTGAACAAGACACACAAGCTGAAACGTCAAGACTGGGCCAAGAAATATCTCGAGACTGATTTTTCTAAGGTTTTATGGACTGATGAAATGAGAGTGAGTCTTGATGGGCCAGATGGCTGGATTGGTAAAGGGCAGAGAGCTCCAGTCCGACTCAGACGCCAGCAAGGTGGAGGTGGAGTACTGGTTTGGGCTGGTATCATCAAAGATGAGCTTGTGGGGCCTTTTTGGGTTGAGGATGGAGTCAAGCTCAACTCCCAGTCCTACTGCCAGTTTCTGGAAGACACCTTCTTCAAGCAGTGGTACAGGAATAAGTCTGCAAGGTAGGAAAAACATGATTTTCATGCAGGACAATGCTCCATCACACGCGTCCAAGTACTCCACAACGTGGCTGGCAAGAAAGGGTATAAAAGAAGAAAATCTAATGACATGGCCTCCTTGTTCACCTGATCTGAACCCCATTGAGAACCTGTGGTCCATCATCAAATGTGAGATTTACAAGGAGGGAAAACAGTACACCTCTCTGAACAGTGTCTGGGAGGCTGTGGTTGCTGCTGCACGCAATGTTGATGGTGAACAGATCAAAACACTGACAGAATCCATGGATGGCAGGCTTTTGAGTGTCCTTGCAAAGAAAGGTGGCTATATTGGTCACTGATTTGTTTTTGTTTTGTTTTTGAATGTCAGAAATGTATATTTGTGAATGTTGAGATGTTATATTGGTTTCACTGGTAAAAAAAAAAAATTGAAATGGGTATATATTTGTTTTTTGTTAAGTTGCCTAATAATTATGTACAGTAATACTCACCTGCACACACAGATATCTCCCTAAAATAACTAAAACTAAAAACAAACTAAAAACTACTTCCAAAAATATTCCGCTTTGATATTAATGAGTTTTTTGGGTTCATTGAGAACATGGTTGTTGTTCAATAATAAAATTAATCCTCAAAAATACAACTTGCCTAATAATTCTGCACTCCCTGTATATTCCATATTCTTTATTCGTATGCCCTAACGAATTGGAATAAAAGTATTAGTGATGGTGTGTATCGACTAAAGTGTGAAAATAAGAGGCATAGATTGTTATAAAATGTACAACATGCGAATCAGATGTAAATACAATTGATGGGTGGTGAGAAATATATTTGAGTTTGAGATAAAGAGTCGGTTCTCTTAAACAGAAAAGGTGGATGGCAGATGAGTCATATATATTGGTTTATCTAGTAAAGATATCCTCTAAAACCACTAAAATAATTATATAATAATAATGAACCACCGGAGAATACAATAAAATAACATCGCCCAAAAATAGGGGCTTGAGATAATATTGGTATGTGTTTAATAATGGACGTGCTCCAATGTTTCGTTAAGGCCGTATGGTGTGAGGGTGTTCAACTGGTAAATCCAGAACATTTCCTTTCAACACAGTTGTTGGAAGGAGGATGAGATCTGTTCAAGCGGAGTTACCTTAAGGCCTATTGGATTTCCCTGGATTAGTGAAAAATGACGTGACACACTGTGAGTGATGACCTTTCTACTAATGTTAGACCGGTGCTCATTCATCCGTTCCCTGAGAGTTTGTGTGGTACGGCCTACATAATAGAGATTACAGGGACATTGTAGTAGATATATTATATTATTACTTCCACATGTCATATGTAGTTGGATTTGTTTTCTCCCTTTAAGGTGTGGTAAATGAATTTTTCCCTGAGCTGCATTAATCATCTTACAGCATTTACATTTTTGTGCGCTAAATTTAGAGGAACCCTTTGTCTCCGGTGTTTTTCTGGGGATTTGTTTTTGTGTTTGGGGGTGTTTAATTTTAGGACACGAGGGGGGCAACATGTTTTTGAGGGTTTGGGCTCTACGGAAAGTTAATTTGGGCTGTCTGGGTATATCTTTGCCCAGAATGGAATCTTTTAACAATACTGTCCAGTGTTTAGTTAAGATGTGTCTAATTAATTTATGATTAGAGTTGTATCTTGTTATCAGGCCTGGTCTGAATAGGTTCTCTGAGTTTATTTTTTACAAATTTTTAGTTGGATGCTTTGTTTTTGATTAATATGTAGGGTTCTGTTCTTGGATTCGTTGATGAGCTGTGGGGGATATCCCTTATCAGTGAACCTTGTGCCGAGAATGTCTATTTGTTTTTTCATGGCATCATTATCTGTACAGTTGTGTCTGATCCGTTTCAACTGGCTAAATGGTATGTTTGTCTTCCATTTGTGGTAGTGGCAGCTTCTCAAATCTAAAAACCTTTTTGCGTCAACATTTTTAAAATGTGTACTGGTGAAGATCATATTATCAATACTGTTAAGATGTAGATACGAGAAAATGGCTTCTCTGGGGTGGGACGCTAGAGTGAATGTAAATTCCAATCATTGTTGTTTATTATCTCAATGTATGCCCTTAGATCATCATTGTTCCCCTGCCAGATAAGGATAACATCATCGATGTACCTTTTGTAAAAGGCGACGTTAGGGTAATTGAGCAAGCGGATGTTGTTTTCAAAAGAGCCCATTAATAGGTTTGCGCGTGACGACGCAAATTTTGTACCCATTGCCGTTCCTTTTTCTTGAATGTAAAATGTGTCATTATAAGAGAAGTAGTTGTTACGTAGAATAAAATATATAGATTTAAGGATGAAATCTTTCTGTGTGGAAGTCATGGCGGTATCCGCATCTAGGAATTCTTTGTGGGCTTTTAGACCTATTGAGTGTACTATATAACTATATAGTTACGTAACATCTAGGGTTGCCCATATATAGTCAATTTGCCAGACCTCATCTTCCAGGTTTTGGATCAGATGTGTCGAGTCTCTTGGGTAAGAAAGTAATGTATTGACATATCTTTGGAGGATGCCGTCGATGTATTCTGATAGATTTGAAGTGAGAGAGTCTATACCAGAGATCATGGGTCTTCCGGGCGGGTTTGTTAGGGACTTATGTATTTTGGGGAGAAAATAAAAGCGTGCAACGGTGGGGTGTGTCACTTTAAAAAACTAAATATTTTTTTTTTGGCAAGGAGCCCTGTAAGAGACCCATGGTCAATTAGTTCATGGAGTTGGGTCTTAAAATCTTTGGTGGGGTCATTGACAAGGGAGAATTCTCAGGGCTTAATTTTCATAGTAACTGGCATCTAGAATAACTATTTCACTACCTTTTGTCTGCATTTTTTTATAACTATATTTTTATTTTGTTTGAGGTTTTTGGATTCTGGTTTGAATAATGTTCATTTTCTCATCTTAATGGCGGTTACTCTACCACACACACCCTTTTTAAAGCCTCCCATCATGCCCCCTAGTTACCCTAGCAACTCCCTCCTCCTAGCAGTTACTGGGCTGTTAACCCCTTAAGTGCCGACCCTCGCCAACCAAACCAGTGTCATGCTGGCCTCCCCTCAGCTCTGCCCCTGTCCGACCTCACTGTCAGGCACCCGGGTAAACATGGAAAACTGCATGTTGTTTGCTTAAATGCTGACAAGCATATTGTTAAGATCCAGCAAACGGGTGACTATGGGATCACAATGCTTTTAGATCCTGTAAGCAAAAGAAAAATAGAGGAATTTTAACCTGATTCAAAAAGGGATGTAATATTATTACCAGGATACTCTCTGTACCCAACTTGTTGCCCATGCAGGACATCACTGCCCACTCCCCACTGAGTCACCACTGCCATCTGTCTGCCAGTGCTACCACTGCAGCAGGTGGCAGAAGCACTAGCAGTAACTAATACAGTTTGTTGAACATGATGGAACAGTTTTTTTCAGCTACTGTGCCAACCTGATGCATATCTGCAAATGGATATGCACTGCATGAATGAGCAGGTTTATTAATACCTGGACTGTGTTCTTTATTTCACAAATGCTGTGATGCATGAGCCCATGGACTTCATGATCAAATGATTGGAACAGTAGCAGGAATTGGCCCGTTGTGACACTGAACTGTTTTGTCCACCCTCCATTGTACTGTCAGGGTATTCACTGTGGCAAGTGCCGTTGTTGCATGAAATGGACAAAGTTGTCCTTAACAAGCATGGAAATCATTATATTTGTCAAAATGAACCAGGCATGGATTTGTAAGGATTTTTACAGACTTCCACCTGATGCCACTAAATAGCTGCCATAGCTATTGCTGACTAGTGTTGATCACGAATATTCAAATTGCGAATTTTTATCACTAATATCAGCACTTCGAGAATTTGCGAATATTTAGAATATAGTGATATATATTCGTAATTTAGAATATTCGCGATTTTTTTTTAAATCAGTACACATGATCCCTCCAAGCTTCTAGCTTGTGGGCCAATGAGAAGGCTGCAATATCTTTGACTTTAGGAGTAGTGTGTAATGCAAGCGGGTGTGGACCCACTGCGCCACTGACTGGGTATACTCCGGAGGGGCGTAACTAAGCAGCTTCCTGGTATTCACTAGAGCCCCTGATGGTGGGGATAGGCTTGGGCCCTAGGGTAGCTGCCAGGTAGCACTCCAGAGTAGTCCCCAAGTCAGTGGCAGCTGACCAGGGGGTCAGAGTGAGAGGGGGCGTACGAGACCTGGAGGTACAGGTCAGGACAGGCGGCAATCAAGCAAAATCAGCAAGCAAGATCCGAGGTCAGGGGCAGGCGGCAAACAGGCAAAGTCCATAAACGAAGTCCAAGGTCAGAGGCAGGCAGCAGAAAGCAAAGTCCAGGAGTATAATAGCAGAATTCAGTACACAGGAAGGCAGACAAGATAAACACCTTTGCACAGGGACTAGACAGGCTAGACACTGAGGGAAAAGAGGGAGCCCGGCGCCCATGCCTGCTAATAGGCCGCTGGGCAAACATAGTGTTGATTGTGAATTTTCGTAAAGCGAATTTTCGTAATGAGAATCAATAAGATTGTGAAAACTCAGATCCGATGATATATTCTAACCCCCAGACGTTCCTATGGTGACGGGGACGCTTGTCTGGGAGGAGTATGCCAAGGTGGAACAACTGTACAGATTTAAAAAAATAAATATGAATATTAAAAAAAACAAATATATTAATTTTTTTGAATATTCGTAATATTCTAAAACAAGAATATATAGCAAATATAGCGAATATTCGAAAAATAACGAATGTAGAACAATTTAGCTAATATAGTGATTTTTTTCCAATCTGGACTTCAGATGAGAAAAAAAATTACAACTATTAGACAAAGAAGATTATGGCATACTCCTCTCAGACAAGCGTCCGTCACCATGGGAACGCCTGGGGGTTAGAATATACCATCGGATCTGAGTTTTCACGATCTCATTGAATCTCATTACGAAAATTTGCATTGCGAAAATTCGCAATCAACACAACTCCTAACGAATATTCAAATGTGCCAATATTCTACGAATATTCAACGAAATATTTGTGAAATATTGCAAATTCGAATATGACCCCTGCAGCTCATCACTATTGCTGACAATGGGGACTGGCTGTTTATGACTGGCTCAATTATTTCGTTGCCACTGTCTGTCTGCCCATCATGTTCCATACTGCACTGCTGCAGCTGTAGCTACTACCCCTGCTGTGACTACTAGTACCGCTGCACTGCCGTACATCTCCTGCCATGTCCATCATGTTTCTTACTGTACTGCTGTTGATGCTGCTACTACCCCTTCACAACTAAACATCTCCTGCCTTGTCCATCATGTCCCATACTGTACTGCTGCCAATGCTTCTACTACCCATACACAACTAAACATCTCCTGCCTTGTCCATCATGTGCCATACCATACCGCTGCCGATGCTGCTACTACCCCTAAACTGCCGTACATCTCCTACCTTGTCCATCATGTTCCTTACTGTACTATTGCTGCTGATGCTGCTACTACCCCTACACAGCTAAATATCTCCTGCCATGTCCATCATGTCCCATACCATACTGCTGCTGATGCTGCTACTACCCCTACAAGGCCAAAAATCTCCTGCCTTGTCCACCATGTTCCATACTGTATTGCTGATGATCCTACTTCTACTTCTACATAGCTGCACATCTTCTGCCTTGTCTATCATGTTCCATACTGTACTGCTGCAGATGCTGCTACTACCCCTACTATCCATACTATGCTCCTGGGAACTTTACCTTGCACAAAATAACAAACCTGAAAGTTCTCTCAAAAAAGGGATCATTTTTTGACAGTTTTTGTAAAAAGGCATTGCTTCGTCACTTTTATGGAATATTTTTATTTTCTTTAAAATATTACCACACCTATTGCTACTCCCCAAAAAGGAAAACATTTTTTGGACCGCTTATTAAAAGTATACCATTACTTTTTACAATACCACAGTGTGTGTGTGTGTGTGTGTGTACAGTATGTGTATGTGTATATAAACACCAGCATGTATCTGCCCCGAAAAGGGATCATTTTTGAACTGTGTTTTATTATTAAAAAGCACAACAATCTAACAGTGCAGTGTGTTTTTAGAAAGTATTTTTTTTACCATCTGCTACCATCTGTTTGCCTATAATTATTCTGTATATGTTGCAGGCACTTTGACATTATTGAAGGGTTTATGTGACCAGAATTAACCCTATTAAACTAGCTAACATTAGCAATGTGCTAATGTCAGCTGAACCTAACTAGTCTATTCCTACTTTTATCTATGCCCCCATTACTACAGAAATATAATGTTTATAATATGTGACACTAGGTGCAGAAGGGGCGTTGCCCCTGCTCCTAGAGGCTACGTTCTCCCACCTCTGGCCATGCCCTGCAACACTAAATTGACAGGGCCAGGCAGCCTTCACCTCCAACTGCCGGCCCTGTGCGCTGGGGAAATCTCGGCAAGCGCCCTTCACTCACTACGCCTGCGTGGTATACTCAACAGGGCGGTGCAGCCGCAAGATTTACATGGCAGACAGGGCTGGCAGTAGGAGACCAACCCTGCCTGGCTCTGTCAATCTAGTGTAGCAGGGAGTAGCCAAGGTGGGAAAAGGGAGCCTCTACGAAAAGGGGAAATGCCCCTCCTGCAGCTAGATGCTAATTAGCATATTATAAAAGTTATATTTCTGGAATAACGAGGGTATAGATAAAAGTAGGAATTGGCTAGTTAGGTTCAGCTGACATTAGCACATCGCTAATGTCAGCTAGTTTAATAGGGTTAATTCTGGTGACAGAAACCCTTTAATGCTGTCTTGGAGGTAAAGAGACTATTATTTTTCAGGACAATTAGGGTCTTTTGATGCAGTCTGAATGAAGTCTTAAAACTGAAAGGATAGAATCAGAACCAAAAATGAATTAAAAAAATTCTCTCATTTTATCAGTGTAAAGCCCCCTCTTCATCTTCAACTTCAAAACCAGCCAAGAAAAACACCAAAGTATCCAAAGAAGTTCATATATAACTAAGAAGAGCAATTTCTTAAAAGCTAATATACATTAGAATTCAAGACTATAATAGGCCAATGATACAGTATTTAAAACTTTTCGCCAACAAAAAAAATTGGTTAATTTTAATTTTTATGTACCATATATATTCTTTGAATAGCACTTTGCAAAAACCATGTCAAATAGTTGTTTAGAATAGACCAACAACGAGCAGTAGAGAAGATAGTCAACGTGACTGTAATAACATACAGTATATGAATAAGTGTAATCTGAAATCAATATATATAGGTCAACAACTAATCAATGCATCCTACTAAATACAAAAGCACAAATGCCCAAACTGTATAAAAATGTATACTTTATTGAAACATCACAAACATCACAGTTTAGAATGTTTATGATTTTATTGGTGTCAGGAAACCAACGTATGAGGAGACTTACTTCCTTATCTAAATGTATTTACATTAACTTTAGGCCAGGTTCACATCCCCGTTTAGTTTTCCAATTTTCTGATGCACATTTTGCATCTGTTTAAGCCATTTCCATCTGAGATCCGTTATTTTAGACAGAAAAAAAACAACTTAATATAGGACTTCTAAAATAACAGATCAATGCTTAAAATACAGTATACATTTTTTATTTATTTTACTGATTTTCTAACTGATCAGAAAAACGGAAAAGTGAACAGTGATGTGAACCTGGCCTTATTTGTCTGAATGCAGATCATCTCCATTTGACTACTTATCACTGGGCCCACACACTTTTAGCATTTTTTTTTTCTTCTCTGCTAAGTGATTAAAAAACTGATGACACATTTATATCAGTCTGAATCCATTTCAGTTGCTGTCTACATCTTCCTTGCATTGACTTCAGTGTTTAAGGCTAGGGCTACACAGTGATCTTGCCCCTGACACCCATCGCACGACCAAAGGACTCACAACTTGCCAAGACTGTGACCTCGGAATCACGAAAAATCCAACAAAAACTCTGATTGCAGCAACTTGCAATTCTTGATATGACCCTTTTCAATTTACTGACTTCATTATTCATTACGTACTGGTCTTTGTTCGCACAACAATGAATTTAGCTAGGAATACCTGAGTCATGTGTATCATTAGAATCTTCGTATAATAGCTGCTTCACAACATACCCTATAAATAGCAAATGGTTTCTCTAATTTGCATAACAACTTAAGCAAATCTGAATTTTAAAAGCCAATCGTTAAAGGTCACTTTTGCACGAAGAATTGCTAAATTGCTGTGTCAAATTAACAGGCTGTTTTCTAATCACTTTCATATATTACCAGAATCACTTACATACTTTTTATGGCTGAGTAACCTCAAATAGCTGTCAGAGGTTGTATGCTCAATAAGCCTAATATGTTATGTAAAGAAAATGTGCTAGATATGTAAAGAAAATGTGTTAGATATGCATAGAAAATGTGCTGTAGCAGTACTACAGCTGACAGGAAGATTCTAAATTTTTGATATACCTGTAGGGACGCAGTATTCATGAGGTGATGTGAGGTTTTTGTCTGTCATGCTGCTGTCACTGTGTTTTGTCACATACCAATCAATCTTTCCAAACTCTAAATTGGTATGCAAACAACTAATAGGACCTGCAATATAAATTACTAGGGCCACATCTATAAAAAGTAAACCCACAAAGAATGCATTAGCCCAGAATATAATTAAAAACATTTCTTTATTGAGGAAATTCATAAAATATCTTCAAATAACATGTAAGAGTGACACACCAACACAAATACTGTGATACAAAGGTACTACAATGAACTTTAGCAGGTATGGTATCATGCTAGAAATGCCTATTATAAATATTGAAATAAAGTGCATAAGCTAATATTGGGGCAGCAAAACTGTGTACCAAAATGGGATGAAAATAAAAAAGTATAGCGAACAAAGTAGAGCACCAGCCACCCAACATACATTTCATACCCAAGCTTTTTGGGCTAACCTCAGAAAAATCTTGGGGGTCGTTAAAGGCGTACACTTCATCATAAATTACGAGCAGCATTCAGAAGTCCATGAGCTTGAACTCAAATCTGGAGCCCCTGGCTGGCACAGATTTCAGTGTTCTTGTACACCAGAAAACTAGAGTAGAAGATGATCACTGTGGCTGGGCCACTGGCCTCGCCCCCTCTCTTAACATGCCCCCTTTGGAGAAAGTGGCGAGGAAGCCAGAGAAACAGAACTTGCTCAAAACTTTTTGCACAACTGCCAGGGTCATCACTCATCCTTCCTACAGTCAGTTACTGGTGCACTAGAACTTACATGATATAGATGGGGACTTAGAACCAGCTTCACCATAGCAAACGTCTCTTTCCAACTTGCTATCTCAATTTCCTGAGGCACTTTAAAGGGGTTGTCCAAGTTATATTTATTGATGACCTATCCTCAGGATGCAAGTCTGTTCTCTATACCATGTGGCTGGGTGGCTGTCCTTTCACCACAGTAAGAGAAGGAACTAAACACAAGCAGTTATGTTTGAGTCCAAGTTCAGTATCTTCTCTAATAGCTTGCATCCTGTTTATATTATGAAAACATTATACAAAAGTAACCAATCATCGTTTTACATGTCATTTTTAGAAATGCTTTGTTAACCACAATAATATGATTAATTTAACATGCACATATTTCAGCTACATATGAATGTTTTAGCTATGTAAGAATACATTAAGTATGCAAATATTTGGAAATATAAGTCCCTTATATAAATCACAGAAAAAATGAACCAAACGGATATGCCACTGACTATACTAGCTAGTCATACAAGCAGATATTAAAAGCTGAGACTTTTGCCAATATATTCCTGTCAGGAACATATCGGAGCCCATCATGCACCACGTCACGGTCACTCAGCATAGCAAGGGGTCCTATCACTACGCTACCTATGGTGTTAACAAGGTCTGAAGGTGATGTAATCCAGCTCACAGCCAAGCTTCCACACAACCGCATAGCAGGACAACTAATGCAATGTGAACAAAGCAAGACTGTAAGCCACACCCACATGCACATATTTCAGCTACATATGAATGTTTTAGCTATGTAAGAATACATTAAGTATGCAAATATTTGGGAATATAAGTCCCTTATATGTTTATCTGAGCTCTTTAGTAGTGATGAGCGGCAGGGGCAATATTTGAATTTGCAATATTTAGTGAATATTTGGTAGAATATTAGTCATATAGTCGCAAATTCACAAATTCGAGATTATTATCTTGATCGCAAAAAATCTGCAATGTAATATTTGCGTAATGCGTGTGAAATACAGGCGTGGGTCACTATAGCTACATCTTTCAAGCTGCTAGAAGTTTCCTGAGACTGGAGAAAATGGTTGTCACGGCAGCTTTATATGCAGATGTGTGATTCAATATATTCGTGATTGCGAAATCGGCACTAATGATGGGAATATTTTGGCGCAATACATGCAACTTCACATTTTAACAGGTCTGACTACTTATTAGTGATTGGTGCACTAAGTATTGTCGTGAACTTGTGACATCACAGCACTATGTATGTATGTAGTATACATACATAGATACATACATACATAGATACATACATACAGCACTATGTATGTAGCATGTATAAATGGACAGCAGAACTACATCACTAACCTACACTGACTATCTCCCACTAACTATCTGTATTATATATATATATATATATATATATATATATAAGCTAACTAACTAACAAACTATCTAATGTAATGACACAGGAAAGCAGAGAGCACAGCAATAACACTGCTGTCTCTCTCAGATCTGCAAAATACTGCATATAAGGGCTGCTGGGGAGGTTCTTATATAGTAAGGGGTAGGCAACTTTCCTATTGATTGCTAGGGATGTTGCTAAGCTCAGACAAAGACATTGCAGCCTTCTCATTGGCCCACAAGCATGATGAAAAAAAATCTAGAATATTCAATATTACGAATATATATCACTATATTCTAAATATTTGTAAATTCTCGAAGTGACAATATTCGCGATTAACATTCGCTATTCGAATATTCGCGCCCAACACTACTCTTTAGATCTTGCTACTAGAAACTGGTACAGACTGGCATATTCTGGCCTAAGCTACTCTTTTGCAGGAAATGATGTACGCAAGTGACTTTCTGTGTTACAAATACTATAGTTACATAATTCATACGCTTAAAAAAAGACATAAGGGTACTTTCACACTAGCGTTTTTATTTCCCGGCACTGAGTTCCGTCACAGGGGCTCTATACCGGAAAATAACTGATCAGGCATATCCCCATGCATTCTGAATGGAGAGTAATCCGTTCAGTTTGCATCAGGATGTCTTCAGTTCAGTCGTTTTGACTGATCAGGCAAAAGAGAAAACCGTAGCATGCTACGGTTTTATCTCCGGCGAAAAAAACTGAAGACTTGCCTGAATGCCGGATCCGGCATTTTTTTCCATAGGAATGTATTAGTGCCGGATCCGGCATTCAAAATACCGGAATGCCGGATCCGTCATTCCGGTCTGCGCATGCGCAGACCTTTAAAAATGAAAAAAAACAAAAAAACGGATCCGTTTTGCCTGATGACACCGGAAAAACGGATCCGGTATTGCAATGCATTTTTCTGACTGATCAGGCATTTTTCTGACTGATCAGGATCCTGATCAGTCAGAAAAATGCCTGATCAGTCAGAAAAAATGACATCCGTTTGCATACAGTTTGCCTGATCAGGCAGTCAGTTCAGGCAACGGAACTGCCTGCCGGAATCAAACAACGCAAGTGTGAAAGTACCCTTAGTCTATCAAGTTTAACCAAGGGATAGGTTGGAATGTGAAACCCAGAAGGAAGTGAGACTCAGATTTCTACACATTTTCATAAGCATAAATGCAATTTACTTTTAAGAATTCATCTAAACCCTTTTTAAAACTGTCCACTGTTCCTGCTGTCACCACGTTTGGAGTTAGTCTATTCCACAGATTTACAGTTCTTACAGTAAAGAAGCTTTGACTCTTCTGAAGACTGAACTTTTTCCTTCTCTAGTCGGAGGCAGTGCCCCCTTGTCTTTTGAGTGCATTTTACATGGAACAGTTTTTCACCATATTTTCTGTATGACCCTTTTATATATTTGTATAGTTTAATCATGTCCCCTCTTAGACGTCTCTTCTCAAGACTGAATACATGTAATTCTATTAATATTTATTCACAACTAAGACCCTCCATTCCCCTTATCAGTTTAGTCGCTTTCCTCTGTACTTTGTCCAGCTCCAGAGAATCCTTTCTATGTACTGGTGCCCAGAACTGAACTGTATATTCTAGATAAGGCCACACCAAAGCTTTGTAAAGTGGTAATATTACATCCCTGTCCCGCGAGTCCATGCTTCGTTTAATACAGTACATGACAATATCCTGCCAGCCTTAGAAGCAGTCGATTGACATTGTATGCTGTGATTTAATCTCTGATCTACTTTAGAAGTACATCCAAATCCTTCTGTACAAGTGACTCTCTCAGTGCTGTTACAAATATATATATATATATATATATATATATTACCATTATACCATATACTGTACAAATATAAACAGTATACAGGGAGTGCAGAATTATTAGGCAAGTTGTATTTTTGAGGATTAATTTTATTATTGAACAAAAACCATGTTCTCAATGAACCCAAAAAACTCATTAATATCAAAGCTGAATATTTTTGGAAGTAGTTTTTAGTTTGTTTTTAGTTTGAGCTATTTTAGGGGGATATCTGTGTGTGCAGGTGACTATTACTGTACATAATTATTAGGCAACTTAACAAAAAACAAATATATACCCATTTCAATTATTTATTTTTACCAGTGAAACCAATATAACATCTCAACATTCACAAATATACATTTCTGACATTCAAAAACAAAACAAAAACAAATCAGTGACCAATATAGCCACCTTTCTTTGCAAGGACACTCAAAAGCCTGCCATCCATGGATTCTGTCAGTGTTTTGATCTGTTCACCATCAACATTGCGTGCAGCAGCAACCACAGCCTCCCAGACACTGTTCAGAGAGGTGTACTGTTTTCCCTCCTTGTAAATCTCACATTTGATGATGGACCACAGGTTCTCAATGGGGTTCAGATCAGGTGAACAAGGAGGCCATGTCATTAGATTTTCTTCTTTTATACCCTTTCTTGCCAGCAACGTTGTGGAGTACTTGGACGCGTGTGATGGAGCATTGTCCTGCATGAAAATCATGTTTTTCTTACCTTGCAGACTTCTTCCTGTACCACTGCTTGAAGAAGGTGTCTTCCAGAAACTGGCAGTAGGACTGGGAGTTGAGCTTGACTCCATCCTCAACCCAAAAAGGCCCCACAAGCTCATCTTTGATGATACCAGCCCAAACCAGTACTCCACCTCCACCTTGCTGGCGTCTGAGTCGGACTGGAGCTCTCTGCCCTTTACCAATCGAGCCATCTGGCCCATCAAGACTCACTCTCATTTCATCAGTCCATAAAACCTTAGAAAAATCAGTCTTGAGATATTTCTTGGCCCAGTCTTGACGTTTCAGCTTGTGTGTCTTGTTCAGTGGTGGTCGTCTTTCAGCCTTTCTTACCTTGGCCATGTCTCTGAGTATTGCACACCTTGTGCTTTTGGGCACTCCAGTGATGTTGCAGCTCTGAAATATGGCCAAACTGGTGGCAAGTGGCATCTTGGCAGCTGCACGCTTGACTTTTCTCAGTTCATGGGCAGTTATTTTGCGCCTTGGTTTTTCCACACGCTTCTTGCGACCCTGTTGACTATTTTGAATGAAACGCTTGATTGTTCGATGATCACGCTTCAGAAGCTTTGCAATTTTAAGAGTGCTGCATCCCTCTGCAAGATATCTCACTATTTTTGACTTTTCTGAGCCTGTCAAGTCCATCTTTTGACCCATTTTGCCAAAGGAAAGGAAGTTGCCTAATAATTATGCACACCTGATATAGGGTGTTGATGTCATTAGACCACACCCCTTCTCATTACAGAGATGCACATCACCTAATATGCTTAATTGGTAGTAGGCTTTCGAGCCTATACAGCTTGGAGTAAGACAACATGCATAAAGAGGATGATGTGGTCAAAATACTCATTTGCCTAATAATTCTGCACGTAGTGTATAGTGTACTAAGCTAAATTTACCATTATACCTTATATACACTGTATATAGTGTCATAGATAAAGTCTGTATACTGTGTATTATACCATTATACTGTATATATATATTCTCTGTATATGTAATAGATAACGTACATGTACTATATATTATGCCATATACATATAAGCACTATAAATATATATATATATATATATAAATAAAGAAAGTCCGCAGCACTCCTTGAAGTAAAAAATGTGCAGTTTATTCACACATGTCGAAAAATAGACAACGTTTCGGTTCTCTCACAGAACCTTTCTCAAGTCAGGTGAAACACAAAGTGCAATAGTGCCAGTATAAATACATAGTAGAGTTGTTCCCAATCAATTCATCAACCAATACGAACTTGGTACACTCCCCTCTTGTGGACGAATAACTAATCACTCATCTGTCTCAATTATCCGTGTAGACAGAAAAATAATGTTACATGTGCCATAATGTTATAACCGTGTTGCACACCCATAATATACATTACAGTGTAATCGATAATAAAGTGCTCAGTGCATTAAAAATCCTAATTTCTATACCTTGCTGGGGGTATAGCTGAGTATGTGACTGGCGTCTCTCTCGTGTAGGTCCGCGATACCTCTGCGCGTCTCGTCCTCACTACTACGCATGTGCCAATCACTCACCAGCCGTTCGGCCGCACACAAACTATATGCGTCACCGATAGGCGGAGTTAAAGCGCCGTGTCCTCTGGCATGCTGCGTCACTCACGTACCAACACACTACGTGCCGGACGTTCGTGAACGCGTCAGCCAGCGTCACTGCACCTATCCTTTCCGCCATCTCACAGCAGGGCAATACTTTGGGCAACATACTCTATAACCGCAATTACCATCCCAGCAAGGAAAGACAACAATACTACTCCACAGTTAAATTAGTAACAAAATCAATGACATAGTAATATAGGTAAACAAAAGGTTTTTGTTTACCTATATTACTATGTCATTGATTTTGTTACTAATTTAACTGTGGAGTAGTATTGTTGTCTTTCCTTGCTGGGATGGTAATTGCGGTTATAGAGTATGTTGCCCAAAGTATTGCCCTGCTGTGAGATGGCGGAAAGGATAGGTGCAGTGACGCTGGCTGACGCGTTCACGAACGTCCGGCACGTAGTGTGTTGGTACGTGAGTGACGCAGCATGCCAGAGGACACGGCGCTTTAACTCCGCCTATCGGTGACGCATATAGTTTGTGTGCGGCCGAACGGCTGGTGAGTGATTGGCACATGCGTAGTAGTGAGGACGAGACGCGCAGAGGTATCGCGGACCTACACGAGAGAGACGCCAGTCACATACTCAGCTATACCCCCAGCAAGGTATAGAAATTAGGATTTTTAATGCACTGAGCACTTTATTATCGATTACACTGTAATGTATATTATGGGTGTGCAACACGGTTATAACATTATGGCACATGTAACATTATTTTTCTGTCTACACGGATAATTGAGACAGATGAGTGATTAGTTATTCGTCCACAAGAGGGGAGTGTACCAAGTTCGTATTGGTTGATGAATTGATTGGGAACAACTCTACTATGTATTTATACTGGCACTATTGCACTTTGTGTTTCACCTGACTTGAGAAAGGTTCTGTGAGAGAACCGAAACGTTGTCTATTTTTCGACATGTGTGAATAAACTGCACATTTTTTACTTCAAGGAGTGCTGCGGACTTTCTTTATTTGTTTACCCGTCCTGGATCGAGGGATCACCGCGGGCACCATATAATCATCTCTGCATGTGTAGGAGTGCTGCCTAACCTTTTCTATGGATATATATATATATATATATAGAAAAAGAAAAAGAAAAACCACAGGCGGCACCACCTAGCGTACAAAGTGGGTGCAAGGTCCAAGCATGGCAGCAGGTGCTTACCCGATCATAGAGTTGAAAAAATTGGACTGCACTCCAAGCGTATCCTCAAACAATAGTGTTTATTCACCCATATGTGGCAAAGCGACGTTTCGGCTCCAACTGAGCCTTTCTCAAAGAGAAAGGCTCAGTTGGAGCCGAAACGTCGCTTTGCCACATATGGGTGAATAAACACTATTGTTTGAGGATACGCTTGGAGTGCAGTCCAATTTTTTCAACTATATATATATATATATATATATATATATATAAATATACAGAACAGACCAAAAGTTTGGACATACCTTCTCATTCAAGGAGCTTTCTTTATTTTCATGACTATGAAAATTGTAGATTCACACTGAAGGCATCAAAACTATGAATTAACACATGTGGAATTATATACTTATCAAAAAAGTATGAAACAACTGAAAATATGTCATATTCTAGGTTCTTCAAAGTAGCCACCTTTTGCTTTGATTACTGCTTTTCACACTCTTGGCATTCTCTTGATGTGCTTCAAGAGGTAGTCACCTGAAATGGTTTTCACTTCACAGGTGTGCCCTGTCAGGTTTAATCAGCAGGATTTCTTGCCTTATAAATCGGGTTGGGACCATTAGTTGCGTTGTGGAGAAGTCAGGTGGATACACAGCTGATAGTCCTACTGAATAGACTGTTATAATTTGTATTATGGCAAGAAAAAAGCAGCTAAGTAAAGAAAAATGAGTGGCCATCATTACTTTAAGAAATGAAGGTCAGTCAGTCCGAAAAATTGGGAAAACTTTGAAAGTGTCCCCAAGTGCAGTCACAAAAACCATCAAGCGCTACAAAGAATCTGGCTCACATACGGACAGCCCCAGGAAAGGAAGATCAAGAGTCACCTCTGCTGCGAGGGATAAGTTCATCCGAGTCACCAGCCTCAGAAATTGCAGGTTAACAGCAGCTCAGATTAGAGACCAGGTCAATGCCACACAGAGTTCTTGCAGCAGACATGTCTCTAGAACAACTGTTAAGAGGAGACTGTGTGAATCAGGCCTTCATGGTAGAATATCTGCTAGGAAACCACTGCTAAGGACCGGCAACAAGCAGAAGAGACTTGTTTGGGCTAAAGAACACAAGGAATGGACATTAGACCAGTGGAAATCTGTGCTTTGGTCTGATGAGTCCAAATTTGAGATCTTTGGTTCCTACCACCGTGTCTTTGTGCGACGCAGAAAAGGTGAACGGATGGACTCTACATGCCTGGTTCCCACCGTGAAGCATGGAGGAGGAGGTGTGATGGTGTGGGGGTGCTTTGCTGGTGACACTGTTGGGGATTTATTCAAAATTGAAGGCATATTGAACCAGCATGGCTACCACAGCATCTTGCAGCGACATGCTATTCCATCCAGTTTGCGTTTAGTTGGACCATCATTTATTTTTCAACAGGACAATGACCCCAAACATACCTCCAGGCTGTGTAAGGGCTATTTGACCATGAAGGATAGTGATGGGGTGCTGCGCCAGATGACCTGGCCTCCACAGTCACCGGACCTTAACCCAATTGAGATGGTTTTGGCGAGCTGGACCGCAGAGTGAAGGCAAAAGGGCCAACAAGTGCTAAGCATCTCTGGGAACTCCTTCAAGACTGTTGGAAGACCATTTCAGGTGACTACCTCTTGAAGCTCATCAAGAGAATGCCAAGAGTGTGCAAAGCAGTAATCAAAGCAAAAGGTGGCTACTTTGAAGAACCTAGAATATGACATGTTTTCAGTTGTTTCACACTTTTTTTGATAAGTATATAATTCCACATGTGTTAATTCATAGTTTTGATGCCTTTATTTTGAATCTACAATTCTCATAGTCATGAAAATGAAGAAAAGTCTTTGAATGAGAAGGTGTGTCCAAACTTTTGGTCGTATATAGTGTAATATAGTACATTTACCATTATACCATATAAACACTGTATATAATGTCATAGATAAAGTTCATATGCTCTTTTTATACCATATATATATATATATATATATATATACAGTCATGTGAAAAAATTAGGACACCCTTTGAAAGCATGTGGTTTTTTGTAACATTTTTAATAAAAGGTTATTTCATCTCCGTTTCAACAATACAGAGAGATTAAAGTAATCCGACTAAACAAAGAAAACTGAAGAAAAGTCTTTTCAAGATCTTCTGTAAATGTCATTCTACAAAAATGCCTATTCTAACTGAGGAAAAAGATAGGACACCCTTGCCCCTAATAGCGAGTGTTACCTCCTTTGGCTGAAATAACTGCAGTGAGACAGTTCTTGTAGCCATCTACCAGTCTTCGACATCGGTCTGAGGAAATTTTACCCCACTCCTCAATGCAGAACTTTTTCAGCTGTGAGATGTTTGAGGGGTTTCTTGCACGTACAGCCCTTTTCAAGTCACCCCACAGCATCTCAATGGGATTCAAATCTGGACTTTGACTTGGCCATTCCAGGACTCTCCATTTCTTCTTTTTCAGCCAATCTTTGGTTGATTTACTAGTATGTTTTGGGTCATTGTCATGTTGCATGGTCCAGTTCCGCTTCAGCTTTAATTTTCTAACTGATGGTCTCACATGTTCTTCAAGCACCTTCTGATACACAGTAGAATTCATCGTGGATTCTATGATGGTGAGCTGACCAGGTCCTGCTGCAGCAAAGCAGCCCCAAACCATGACACTTCCACCTCCATGCTTCACAGTTGGTATGAGGTTCTTTTCTTGGAATGCTGTGTTTGGTTTACGCCAAACATGTCCTCTGCTGTTGTGTCCAAATAATTCAATTTTGGACTCATCTGTCCAAAGAACATTATTCCAGAAGTCCTGGTCTTTGTCAACTTTATCTCTGGCAAATGTCAGTCTGGCCTCGATGTTTCTCTTGGAAAGCAAAGGTTTCCTCCTTGCACACCTCCCATGCAAGTTAAACTTGTACAGTCTCTTTCTGATTGTAGAGGCATGTACTTCTACATCAACAGTAGCCAGAGCCTGCTGTAGTTCTCGAGATGACACTTTAGGGTTTTTGGAGACCTCTTTTAGCATCTTGCGGTCTGCTCTTGGGGTGAACTTGCTGGGGCGACCAGTCCTGGGCATGTTGGCAGTTGTTTTGAAAGCCCTCCACTTGTAGACTATCTTCCGGACAGTGGAATGGCTGATTTCAAAATCTTTTGAGATCTTTTTAAATCCCTTCCCAGACTCATAGGCTGCTACAATCTTTTTTCTGAAGTCCTCTGACAGCTCTTTTGCTCTCACCATGGTGCTCACTCTCACTTCAACAGTCAGGAGCACACCAAACTAAATGTCTGAGGTTTAAATAGGGCAAGCCTCATTCAACATGCAGAGTAACGATCTACTAATTATGTGCACCTGGTGTGATATACCTGTGTGAGATCTGAGCCAATTTAAGAGGGAATACATGTGAGGGTGTCCTATCTTTTTCCTCAGTTAGAATAGGCATTTTTGTAGAATGACATTTACAGAAGATCTTGAAAAGACTTTTCTTCAGTTTTCTTTGTTTAGTTGGATTACTTTAATCTCTCTGTATTGTTGAAACGGAGATGAAATAACCTTTTATTAAAAATGTTACAAAAAACCACATGCTTTCAAAGGGTGTCCTAATTTTTTCACATGACTGTATATATATATATATACCCTGATAAAGTGCATTTACAGTATATTATATTTCTCAGGGTACATTATATATATAGTAATAGATAAAGTACTATATATTATAATATACAATATACATTGTGTATGGTGTAAATAGGTTATACCTTGTATATGTATACACTGCTGGATATAGTGTAATAGATAATGAACATAAACCATTATATCATACATATACACTGTACATACCTAAAGTGCATATACTGTATATTAAAAGTAATATGTACCTTGTGAATAACTGGACTGTAGTTGCTGATCACTGCAGTAAGTTATAAAAGTCATTTGAAAGCACCTTCTACTATCTAGGAATGGGTGAGATGAGAAACCGGATGACAGAAATGATTGTTTGGTCAGGCAGTACTTTAACTTTGTATTAAGGAAACCTTACGAAAGCTCTCAGAAACGCTCTGCAGCTGATGGTGAGTGGGCTTAAATGACACTTACAGAAATATATTTAAGAACAAAGGCAATTTTCCTGAATAATAGTTTGTTGGAAACCTCTTCTACAATTTCCTTACAATGTTTACAGTAGGTGGAAATAGCTGTAATTTGTAAATGTACTGAATGTCTATTCATTCTACTAAGGACATTTCCAGTGACTCAGTAAGACAGTATTAAAGAGCATTTATTGTAAACATCTAAAATAATAGCTATTCAGATTTTGAATTAGCATGTCAAGACTGTGTACAAGAAGGAAAACTGTATTTCGTTTCTATTTACTGTTACTGATGTATTCATCTCTTTAATTTCAAAATATAAATTTTGCCCAAAATTATTTGTTTTGTGAAAAAAAGTACCATAATCGTACTATTCTGTCTTCTCCAGCGAATGTTGACTTCATTGTTTACCCACCACTGTCCATGGTTATAGCCACTACTATGCTCCAGTGGATGCGCTTACGCAACCCAATCGCATCAATTTACAGGGGGATCTTGGTAGCATAGATATTGGAGCGTGCACAGTAGCTCCCTACCTGACCACCTCCCTGAAACCCTATTCAAATCTACAGGACGCCTCCTGGGCAAGTAGCACTGGGGTTTTTCTTTACATGGCACTTAACTGCCAAGCTCATGGCACACATTGTAGTATGCAGTGCTTTGAAGTTGTCATAACAGTGCTTAATTGATAGGGGGATCATACTGCCCTCAAATGGTCAGAATAATGGAAACTTGAAAACTAGAAACAGGTTCTGACTGATCCACCAGATAACTAGAGGATCCTCTGGTGGGCTCAGTTTCCGATACCAAATTAGGTCCCAAAGGTTCAGTAAAAAAAAAAATAGATCCATTACACTATACTGATGATATAGTGGTTAGGCTTCAATAATAGTTTCCTCTGGTGAGCCCAAGAAAGCTCAGTCTTACACTGGCTAGAAACACTTATATCCAGTAAAGAAAATGGAATTGACCACCCAAGTATGGTTCACTTGTTTTATGGTTTCCAGTTAGTAAAAAAATAACTGCAGTATAAACTTTTAAATATCAATTGAATGCATTAGAATATCTAGAATTTAGGTAATATGTGAACTCAGATGGTTCGTTAATTGTAGACCATTTCATTTATATCATAGTAGTTATAGACATGTAGGCTGCAGATTTCAGACTAGCCTACCCCATGCCATCTTTTTTTGTTTCCATGTTTTAGGGGGTCATTTACTAACAGAAATACATTTATGTTAGGCATATTTCTGGCGCAGATGTGGCACAAAGGTTCTTTGCTCTGCAATCTGCAACTTTTCCCCACTCACTTCAGGTTTACAAAAGTGGGCACAGAGTGGGAGAGGAAAGGGCATAGAAAAGGTGTAGAAAATGGTCTAAATCTGCACCAGTAAGGGAGCTGGTTAAGATCTGGTTAAGATCTAGAAGCGGCTGTGGCTGACACCTCTACATAACTTTGGCGGATCCACCTCCAGAATAGGGGGCTTATTAAGACTGGCGTCTAAAACGCCGGTCTTACTAAATGACCCCCTTAGTTTTTTCATATATATATTTATATCTCACAGGTCTTGTGATAGGAAGGAAGCATTGCTCTGGTTTTAATTTCTGAATACCCTGTTGTTTTTTCCCCCATCTTTACAGCTACTGTTTACAACTCATGTAAGATAGATTCCCCGTAATCATGTAAAGAAAATTGAATAAAGATAAAAAAATTTTTTTGAAAACAGCTGATAAAAGAATATGTTTTAGTATATATTTTTCATTAGTAAAAGAGCAGTCTTTGGGTCTTCTATACTTTTGTAAACATTTGATAAACAGATTTTAAAGAATCATATGCAATCTGACATAAAAAAGAAAGGTTTCATCTTCCATAGCATGCCATCTAACGGAAATATTCTTCACCAGAAGCACTGTTTGTGGGGGAAAAAAAAGCTAATCTTCTATCAACAATAATAAAATGGGCGAATAAAATGAGTCAAACATAGAAATTTGTAAACTGGATGTACATGATAGTGATGTAATTTATGTTAAAGGAATTTTGCCTAATTTTCACTCTAAGGTTTATATTCATCAATTACTATAGCTCCCATTCCTCACTGGATTTTTTTTTCCAATTATTTTCAAAATTACCTTATTTGCAGTTTTCTCTTATCCCCCATACTTTAATCCTACTTCCCACTTTGTCATGTGTCTGCTGTCCCATCATGCCGTAGGGCAGTGAGATGTGTCCTGACATCAGCAGGACATGTGACACTAACTAGTTCATTTTCTACCACCCAAGGGCGGATTGGCCATAGACCTTACAAGGATATTTCCTGGTGGGACAATCACAGTCTGCTTAAACGAATAACTCACAAAGAATTAAATGTTACCATGTTTTTATTGAACACACCATGCAAACATTCACAGTGCAGAAGGAAAAAGTATGTGAACCCTTGGATTTAATAACTGGTTGAACCTCCTTTATCAGCAATAACTTCAACCAAACGTTTCCTGTAGTTGCAGATCAGATGAGCACAACTGTCAGGAGTAATTCTTGACCATTCCTCATTACAGAACTGTTTCAATATTCTTGGGATGTCTGGTGTGAATTGCTTTCTTGAGGTCATGCCACACACCATCTCAATTGGGTTGAGGTCAGGACTCTGACTCCAGAAGGTGTATTTTCTTCTGTTTAAGCCATTCTGTTGTTGATTTACTTCTATGCTTTGGGTCGTTGTCCTGTTGCAACACCTATCTTCTGTTGAGCTTCACCTGGTGGTCAGATGGCCTTAAGTTCTCCTGCAAAATGCCTTGATAAATTTGGGAATTCATTTTTTCTTTGATGATAGTAATCTGTTAAGGCCCTGATGCAGCAAAGCAGCCCCAAACCATGATGCCCCCACCACCATACTTCACAGTTGGGATGAGGTTTTGATGTTGGTGTGCTGTGCCTCTTTTTCTCCACACATAGTGTTGTGTGTTTCTTCCAAACAACTCAACTTTGGTTTCATCGGTCTACAGAATATTTTGCCAGTACTGCTGTGGAACATCCAGGTGCTCTTGTGCAAACTGTAAACGTGCAGCAATGGTTTTTTTTGGACAGCAGTGGCTTCTTCTGTGGTATCCTCTCATGGAAATCCATTCTTGTTTAGTGTTTTACGTATCGCAGATTCGCTAACAAGGATGTTAGCATATGCCAGAGACTTTTGTAAGTCTTTAGCTGACACTCTAGGATTCTTCTTCACCTCATTGAGCAGTCTGCGCTGTGCTCTTGTAGTCATTTTTACAGGACGGCCACTCCTAGGTAGAGTAGCAGCAGTGCTGAACTTTCTCCATTTAAAGACAATTTGTCTTACCGTGGACTGATGAACAGCAAGGCTTTTGGAGATACTTTTATAACCCTTTCCAGCTTTATGCAAGTCAAACAATTCTTAATTGTAGGTCTTCTGAGAGCTCTTTTGTGCGAGACATCATTCACATCAGGCAATGCTTCTTGTGAAAAGCAAACCCAGAATTGGTGTGTATTTTTATAGGGCAGGGCAGCTGTAACCAACACCTCCAATCTCATCTCAGTGATCGGACTCCAGTTCGCTGACACCTCACTCCAATTAGCTCTTGGAGATGTCATTAGTCTAGGGGTTCACATACTTTTTCCACCTGCACTGTGAATGTTTACATGGTGTGTTCAATAAAAACATGGTAACATTTAATTCTTTGTGTGTTATTAGTTTAAGCAGACTGTGATTGTCTATTGTGACTTAGATGAAGATCAGATCACATTTTATGACCAATTTGTGCAGAAATCTATATCATTCCAAAGGGTTCACATACTTTTTCTTGCAACTGTATTTACACACTGCATGTATCAAAGCCGTAAAAATGGCTAGTCTATATAGAAGCCAGTAAAACAGGTAAGGGCACAATAGAAACCAAATGCTTTAAACATCAACCTGAACTGTGGACTGTGGAATAGAGAAATAATCAAACCCATATGTTTACCTAAAATATCATACAGTGGTAAATGTGGATACCTCACCTAATAATATTTACTTAACCCTTAGGATACCGGAGGTTTTTTAGCTTTTGTGTTTTCATTTTTCTTCCCTCTCTTCCTTAAGCCATAACTATTTTATTTTTTCCATTCACATAGCTGTATGAGGGTGTGTTTTTTGTGGGACAAGTTGTACTTTCTAATGCCACCATTTAATATGGCATACAATGTAGTGGGAAGCGGGAGGGGAAATTCCAAATGGGGTGTAATTGGAAAAGAAAATGCAATTCCCCCACTATTTTACGTGTTTTGTTCCCACATAGTTCCCTTTGTGGCAATTTTTTTTTTACATCTCCATATTCTGACCCCCAAATTTTTTTTTTTAACAATAAATGTACTGTATCTCAAAATGTTGCAATGAAGCTTACATTTTGCATGCATAGGTATGTTACTGTACTGTATGATCCATATTTGATAGGGCACCAAAGTACAAACTACTATGGAGCTTTAATTTATTATGTTTTTTTTTTTTTTTTTTTAGGTTATGGCATTGGTCTTCCCCCAAACTCTCCTTTGACATCAAACATATCTGAACTGGTCAGCCAGTATAAATCAAGTGGATACATGGACATGCTTCATGACAAGTGGTATAAAGTGGTACCTTGTGGGAAGAGAAGCTTTGCAGTCACTGAGGTAACTTGTTAACAAAAATTTTTTATGTTTATATACATTCAAATTAATATATAATAATATATTTGGATAAAATAAAAACTTTTTGGCTGTATAAACCACCACAATGGATTTGAAATGAAACGAACAAGATGTGCTTTAACTGCAGACTGTCATCTTTACTTTGAGGGTAATTACATCCAAATTAGGTAAACGGTGTAGGAATTACAACAGTTGCATATGTGCCTCCCACTTGTTATGGAACCAAAAGTAATGGGACAATTGGCTTCTTAGATGTTCCATGTCCAGGTGTGTGTTATTCCCTCACTATCCCAATTACAATGAGCAGATAAAAGGTCCAGAGTTAATTTCATGTTTGCTATTTGCATTTGGAATCTGTTGCTGTCAACTCTCAAGATGTAAAACATCTGTTGCTGTCAACTCTCAAGATGTAAAACAGTGAAACAACCATCATTAGGCTGAAAAAAACAAAACAAACCCATCAGAGAGATAGCAAAAACATTAGGCGTGGACAAAACAACTGTTTGGAACATTCTTAAAAAGAAGAAACCCACCGGTGAGCTCAGCAACACCAAAAGACCTGGAAGACCACGGAAAACAACTGTGGTGGATGACCGAAGAATTCTTTCCCTGGTGAAGAAAACACCCTTAACAACAGTTTGCCAGATCAAGAACACTCTCCAGGAGGTAGGTGTATGTGTGTCAAAGTCAACAATCAAGAGACGACTTCACCATTGGTGAGCCTCAAAAACAGGAAGGCCAGATTAGAGTTTGCCAAACGACATCTAAAATAGCCTTCACAGTTCTGTAACACCATCCTATGGACAGATGACACCAAGATCAACTTGTACCAGAGTGATGGGAAGAGAAGAGTATGGAGAAGGAAAGGAACTGCTCATGATCCTATGCATACCACCTCATCAGTGAAGCATGGTGGTGGTAGTGTCATGGCGTGGGCATGTATGGCCGCCAATGGAACTGGTTCTCTTGTATTTATTGATGATGTGACTGCTGACAAAAGCAGCAGGATGAATTCTCAAGTGTTTCCGGCAATATTATCTGGTCATATTCATTGGACGGCGCATCACAGTGCAGCTGGACAATGACCCAAAGCATACTGCAAAGGCAACCAAAGAGTTTTTTAAGGGAAATAAGTGGAATGTTATGCAATGGTCAAGTCAATCACCTGACCTGAATCCAATTGAGCATGCATTTCACTTGCTGAAGACAAAAGTGAAGGGAAAATGCCCCAAGAACAAGCAGGAACTGAAGACAGTTGCTGTAGAGGCCTGGCAGAGCCTTACCAGGGATGAAACCCAGCGTCTGGTGATGTCTATGCGTTCCAGACTTCAGGCTGTAATTGACTGCAAGGTTTCTGAACCAGCTTCTCTATTCATGAGATAGACCTAATAAAGTTCTGTATTCCATGAAAGTTCCATCACATAAATAAGTTCACATATTTGCACACTTTTACACAACCATGAATGTTAGTATCCTGTTTATGCCTATGATATATTAGGACATTCCAACAGTCAAATGCATTAGAGTCAATTTGCCTACCTATCATTTTTCCTATATTAAGTGTTATTGCTGGCAATAAAACTGAGATTCCTTTTACCTATCAAGAGCAAAGAAATGTTTAGGGATTACTATACTCTTCTAATTAGACACGGAATAGTCCGATTCCACTGGGGCATTTACCAAGTTACCATTTTTTCTCACTGAGCTTTAAGATCCCTTAAGTGTTATATTTTAAACTCTTGATAGCAGAATGATAAATTCCAGAAGAATCATTGTCCTACTTTATGGATAAACTTTTGATGTTTTATGTACAGTTATGTATATTTAATCATACAGTAGTTATAATAACAATACGCTTTAAAGATAGAAATTCTGCTTAATAAAGGAGTACCGTTACTTAATTTTGAGATTTTAATCTGCATCTCAGTATTTAGGATTTGTAGTTAACACACTCCAAAAAATAGATATTCTGCATGATACTTAGGCTACATTCACACAAACGTATTTTGTTTCTGTGTCCATTCCGTTTTTTTTGTCAGTAATGTGTGACACAAATATCTACATTTTGACACTTTTTTTATTCTTGATTCTGAGTTTTTTTTTGCTAATTAATTTCATAGTATATTTTTTACAACAGTTCTTATATTGATCTTCAGAAACCCTGCTAAGGCATAGAGTTAGATTATAAAATCCCTAAAGCCAACACTTGGGGATGATGGTTGAAATACTGTAACTTACTGCATATGTATTTTATACTTTAGCTCTATGTGGTGGTGCAGACAGTCAGACTTCTATCATTTAAAGGGAGTCTGTCTTGGACTTTTCACTCATTAAACTACTAGCAATTTCCATCAGCACGTGGTAAAAGCATTCTAAACATACCTGTATGTTATTTTGGTGGTCATTGAATGTCCAGGAAAAATATTTTTATTACTATGCAAATCCACTGGTGGGCTTTGCTTTTCAAAGTTCTCAAGGCTGCCACATTTCTTTAATATCTGCTCCTTCCCTAACCACCCAAGGATTCCTCACCTTGCCCCTGAAATCATGATGATGTGGCTCAAAATTTAACCAGGCACCATCAGCTTTGCATCTGTGCATTATATTCCCTTTTGTAGGCTATTGCCTCAGAGATATGTTCTGCGCAGGCGCTGAGGCAATATCCCACAAAACCGCACACACAACAGAGGGCGACTTCGTAAGATTTGGATTTGGAGAGTAATGTCAGGGGAGAAAGCCTTGGGAGTTTAGGGGAGGAGCAGATATTGATTTTGAAAAGAAAAGCCAGCCCAGCTGGGCACTTGGGAGCCAGTTTGCATAGAAATAAAAGTTATTTTCCTGAACATTCAATGACCACTAAAATGTCATACAGGTATGTTGATAATTCTTTTAGCATGTGCTGATGGACATTGCTGGTTGTTTTTAATTAGTGAAAAGTCAGTGAATCCTTTGTGTCTAAAATGGTAAATAAAATGACTGCAGGTAGTCTTTATCAAAATCTCTTTTCATTTTGTGATCGTCTTTTATATAGACTTACTGTATGTGTCTCCATTGTATACACACCACAAGGAAATCCTGTGTAGTTTGATTCATCAGTCATTCTCTCTTCCTTCTGCACTCTACTATTTGATAATGAACATTTTGTTTGTAAGGAGACTAATGAACAGCCTACAGAAGCCTTGCTTGTAGTATGTAACTGTTGAGACACATATGTCTGTATAGGCACTGTACGCACAAAATGAATGAAGATTTTTAATACCAGTTACAAATTTGCTTAACTTTAGATTTATTTTAGATGCTTTGGGTAAAAAAAAAAAGCGGTTGCAGAACTGTGATATGTGACTACAGCATTTCCCCAGTGCTTACGGAGAGTCTAAGTAGTCTGAAACACACCTCTTGTCTCATCATTGGTTCAGACTGCTGCTGCTCTCTCTCTACCCTTGTAGCTCTGCCTCCTCAGATTGGCTGTAGCATATAACACATTCCTGTCACAGAAAGTAGGTTAGTGCATGGAGAGGCTATTTCTTTTACAGCAAGGGCAGAAAAATGTACAAACTTCTACATTTTTTTAATATTCAGTACTTAGGTAAAGGAACTTTCAGCTTTTTTCACAATCAAATTACAGCACACCGTTTAAACATACTTTTGATCAGGTAAACAACTGACATTGATTAAATGATGCAAAAATTTGCAAAATAGATAATATAAAATATAAAAATAAAAAAATAATCTGGATTCTGAAGCAGTTGCAGGAAACCTAGCAGATATAGACAAACGGGCACTTTAAACCATGACAGAATCCCCATTGAGATATATATATACAGGGTGGGCCATTTATATGGATACACCTTAATAAAATGGCCGAATTCAAAATGGCCGCCATGGTCACCACCCATCTTGAAAAGTTTCCCCCCTCACATATACTAATGTGCCACAAACAGGAAGTTAATATCACCAACCATTCCCATTTTATTAATGTGTATCCATATAAATGGCCCACCCTGTATAATATGAAAAACATATTATCCTGAAACGCTATTCCCGCTGGAGCTTGCACCCAATCTCCAATATATTCCAAGGTTGGTGGTGCCATTTATTATATTTTATATATATATATACAGTACAGACCAAAAGTTTGGACACACCTTCTCATTCAAAGAGTTTTCTTTATTTTCATGACTATGAAAATTGTAGATTCACACTGAAGGCATCAAAACTATGAATTAACACATGTGGAATTATATTCATAACAAAAAAGTGTGAAACAACTGAAAATATGTCATATTCTAGGTTCTTCAAAGTAGCCACCTTTTGCTTTGATTACTGCTTTGCACACTCTTGGCATTCTCTTGATGAGCTTCAAGAGGTAGTCACCTGAAATGGTCTTCCAACAGTCTTGAAGGCGTTCCCAGAGATGCTTAGCACTTGTTGGCCCTTTTTCCTTCACTCTGCAGTCCAGCTCACCCCAAATCATCTCGATTGGGTTCAGGTCCGGTGACTGTGGAGGCCAGGTCATCTGGCGCAGCACCCCATCACTCTCCTTCATGGTCAAATTGCCCTTACACAGCCTGGAGGTGTGTTTGGGGTCATTGTCCTGTTGAAAAATAAATGATGGTCCAACTAAACGCAAACCGGATGGAATAGCATGCCACTGCAAGTATGCCTTCAATTTTGAATAAATCCCCAACAGTGTCACCAGCAAAGCACCCCCACACCATCACACCTCCTCCTCCATGCTTCACGGTGGGAACCAGGCATGTAGAGTCCATCTGTTCACCTTTTCTGCGTCGCACAAAGACACGGTGGTTGGAACCAAAGATCTCAACTTTGGACTCATCAGACCAAAGCACAGATTTCCACTGGTCTAATGTCCATTCCTTGTGTTCTTTAGCCCAAACAAGTCTCTTCTGCTTGTTGCCTGTCCTTAGCGGTTGTTTCCTAGCAGATATTCTACCATGAAGGCCTGATTCACACAGTCTCCTCTTAACAGTTGTTCTAGAGATGTGTCTGCTGCTAGATCTCTGTGTGGCATTGACCTGGTCTCTAATCTGAGCTGCTGTTAACCTGCGATTTCTGAGGCTGGTGACTCGGATGAACTTATCCTCCGCAGCAGAGGTGACTCTTGGTCTTCCTTTCCTGGGGCGGTCCACATGTGAGCCAGTTTTTTTTGTAGCGCTTGATGGTTTTTGTGACTGCACTTGGGGACACTTTCAAAGTTTTCCCAATTTTTCGGACTGACTGACCTTCATTTCTTAAAGTAATGATGGCCACTCGTTTTTCTTTACTTAGCTGCTTTTTTCTTGCCATAATACAAATTCTAACAGGTTATTCAGTAGGACTATCAGCTGTGTATCCACCTGACTTCTCCACAACACAACTGATGGTCCTAAACCCATTTATAAGGCAAGAAATCCCACTTATTAAACCTGACAGGGCACACCTGTGAAGTGAAAACCATTTCAGGTGACTACCTCTTGAAGCTCATCAAGAGACTGCCAAGAGTGTGCAAAGCAGTAATCAAAGCAAAAGGTGGCTACTTTGAAGAACCTAGAATATGACATATTTTCAGTTGTTTCACACTTTTTTGTTATGTATATAATTCCACATGTGTTAATTCATAGTTTTGATGCCTTCAGTGTGAATCTACAATTTTTATAGTCATGAAAATAAGGAAAACTCTTTGAATGAGAAGGTGTGTCCAAACTTTTGGTCTGTACTGTATATACAGTATATATACAATATTCCCGATAAAAAACAGAAATTCATAAAAAAATCCCCAATATACCAAATAAAAAAATTGAAATTCATAAAAAATCTGGCATTGCTTATTCTACATTGCATGTAAGTGAATGACTCACATGTACTAGGATCGGGGTGCGGCAGGAGTCCCTTTGAGATATGTTTTTACCCCTGCTAAAATGTTATGTAAATCTAGCCTAAGGTGGTGCTTAGGGGGTCACTTTAATTCTTTATCTATACTGGTTATTTAATGTTCTGTATAAGAAAAAAACAAATCTCCAACCACTAGAAAGATTTTATAGTTTTTTAGGCCTCATGCACACAAACGTATTTTGTTTCCGTGTCCATTCCATATTTTTTTTTTGGGTGGATAAGATGTGGACTAATTCATGTAGCCCACAAAAAATATAGAGCATGTCCTATTTTTGTCCTTTTTGCGGACAATGATAGGCATTGTTACAATGGATACGCAAAACGGATGTCACACATATTTTTTGCAGATCCTCATTTTGTGGACCGCAAAATACATACGGCCGTGTGCATATAGCCTTAGACCTATATGGGGACAAAATGCTCATGATGATTAAAAAAAAATATAAAATAATAATTTCAGAATGACATGTTTAAATAGATTTGATACTTTCCTATACAAAACATATATTTGAAATAAAAAAAACTCACCTAGCAAGTCAACCATATCCTTAAAAGATTTTTAAAAAGATTTTTACCTAAAATCTACAACACCGAAGGTCCCATATGCTCTCTCTCTCTCAAACTCTGAGAGGATGCAGGATAAAATTTCCCATAATTAGGTCTAAGTGAAATAGAATTTATAAAATTACAAATGCTGGGATTCCACAGAGGTTTGCTTGTCATATTTCATCTTGTTCCCCAAAGTAATTTTTCTCCATACTTGATGGTAGACAGGGAGATCTAAATGGATGTGCTATTTTAAAAACCTAAAATTGGGGACATTATTTTCTTTTACAATGAAAAGCAATATCCACCGAGACCCTGACAGACAAATGAAGTCTGCCTTCCGACTCAGTGTGTAAGGATTATTCATACAGTAACAAAGATGGATTAAACCTCATGAAGTCGTTTTGAAAGTATATTCCATTAGTACAGCTAACCTGTTTAATTTCAGATATTTTTAAACTACATTTCCTGATAAAGTTTAAGCACTGTAATAGATTATTTTTATCAGTCTAAACATTATATGCAGTTTACATAATGATGAAATACTTTAATATCCTAAAATCACCTTTATAAAGATAAATCTATACTTCTGCAAAGAAAACTATTCCCTTGAAGGAATAGAAAAATGAAAATGGATTGCCAGATAGGAGTGACAGTTTATTTTATTAATAGACATCTCAAGGAAGCATTGTAAACTACTCGTGCTACAGTCCTGAGACACACAATGGTGATCCTTCCATGATAGCTTGTAGACTATGTAAAACGTACAGTGATATGCATTATTTCTTTTGTGGATTAGTGGGATTTGCTTAGCATAAATTCAATTAGATTTCAGCATATTTTCATACAAAAGAAAAAAGAAACCATCATGAGATGGTGTTTAAGGGGATTTCACGCAAACGACTCTGATCACTCTCTTTTTAGATTTTCGACATATATTGAAAGCTCATTTCTGAAAAATCTCATTGACAGCACAGTCTGGAAACCAAGTTGACATCTACAGCCTTTAGGCTGGAATCACACACAGCAGAAACTGAAAAGCATTTGCATTGATTAGAATAGAGTATCATTTTAGTAGCAAACACATATATTTCTTCAAGCTTCATTTAGAGGAATGTAAAAGATGCAGAACTTTCTACTATTTTTAAGTGTGAACACAACCTTAAAGGGACACTGACAGGCCCTATAAACATATTTAGTTATTCCTATGCAGTCAAATATCTATTAAAGTGTATTCCAATGATATAAGAGTATCCCCTGTCCGCATTGTAAACCAGGTAAAAGCAACTTTATATTCATCTGTCGATCACATTTCTTTATGCCCAAGGGGCGTTTTTTTCACATTTCTTTATGCCCAAGGGGCGTTTTCTCTCATACCTTTGTGCCCAGCCGCGCCTCAAATGTCGATTCCTAGCGCCGCCCAGCTCATTATTATTCACTGCGCTGGGCGGCTCTTACATTCCCCGATCCTTTCACCCGAGAGAAAAGCTTCTTGGCCGGCGCAGGCGCATTAACCATTTGAATTTCTGATGACATCATTGCTCTGAAGCGCTGGATACGAGTGCCTTGGAGAAGAGATCGGACACAGGCGCATTCAATTACAGACTTGGGAGGGTGCCGGTGCATGTGCAGATGGTCCGATTGAGGCCGATGCCCATAAGTATCTATCGGGCATGCGCAGGAACTCTACAGCATTGGGGAATGTAAGAGCCGCCCAGCGCAGTGAATAATAATGAGCTGGGTGGCGGTAGGAAACGACAGTTGGGGCGCGGCTGGGCACAAAGGTATGAGAAAAAACGCCCCTTGGGCATAAAGAAATGTGAAAAAACGCCCCTTAGGCATAAAGAAATGTGATTGACAGATGAATATAAAGTTGTTTTTACCTGGTTTACAATGTGGACAGGGGGTACTTTTATATCATTGCAATACACTTTAATAGATCTATGACTACATAGGAATAACTAAATATGTTTATGGGGCCTGTCAGTGTCCCTTTAAGTGAAACGCTGACTACTAGAGATTAGCGAATTGAAGTTGACAAAGTGGAATTCAAACCTAATGTAAAAAAAAAATCCATTCACACCGATTCCGAATTTCCTCACACTTCTGCACATGTTAGGACATGGAGCAAGGAACTCCGGGAACGAGGGATCACCCATAATACCATGCATGCAGCCAATCAGCAGCCAGCCAGCCCTGTGATGTCACAGCCCTATAAATAGCATCAGTCATCTTGGATTCAGTAATTTTACAGTGTATTTAGTGCAGGGAGATACGTAGGGACAGTGCTAGGAAAGACTTGAAAACTTTTATTTTGCTGTATAGAAGTTCAGGGAAAGGATAGGGAGGACTCATTCCACAGTATTCAAGCAGAACAGGGTTTAGTAGGGGAATTTGCAGCCTGGATAATAGGAACAATCCTATTACACCTTGCTGCCCTGACTGGGGATCCAAATTGCCATTGGGGTACAAATGCTGTTTGATACGAAAGAAGCTTTCTGTCCTTCCCATCATCTGCTGGTCCTGATGCTCCTGCTCCTACTCCTCATCAGTCATTCCGTTAGCAATCGATCACTGAAGCGATTGCAAAGATACAACAGTATGTGTGCACTCATCCAAAGGTGCAGAAATTGAATGTGCTCCTGGCCAAGTTGCTGGTGCTGCAGTCCCTACCCTTTCCAAATGGTGGACTCTGCACCTTTCAAATAACAGATGGCTTGTGCGTGCCAAGGTGGAGAGTCCCAAGCCATCATTTCTTCTCCGTGAAAACTCAAAATCGGAACTATGGTGACTGACAACGGGAAGAACATGGTGTCAGCGCTGTGTCAAGGAGGCCTGAGCCATGCGCCCCCTGCAAGGCGCACGTGTTCAGTCTTGTTGTGAAGCAGTTCCTGAAGTATTCCGCCCATCTGCAAGACATCCTGAAAATGGCCAGGAAATTTTGCATGCACTTCAGCCACTCGTACACCGCAATGCACACCCTCCTTGAGCTGCAGTGGCAGAACAGCATCCCCCAACATAGGCTGATATGCAACGTTTCCACCCATTGGAATTCCACCCTCCATATGTTGAACAGACTATACGAACAAAGGCCATAAACGATTTATTGATGAATCAATAAATCCAAGCGGACAGGAGTACTCCCCTGTGTAACTTTGATGTCAACCAGTGGCAGCTCATGCGTGCCACCTGCCGTTTGCTCAGGCCCTTTGAGGAGGCCATGTTATTTGTCAGTCGCCAGGACTACGGGGTGAACAACGTCATTTCACTGATTCATGTCCTGGAACAGATGCTGGTAAATATGGTTGGTCAGGGGACTGGAGACGTGGCGCCTAGATCTCATGGCCACATGAGCCCTGTGGGGGCTGAACTGGAGGAGGAGGAGGACACTGGAGCACAAGCAATGTGTAGCAAAATGGGTGTTTTTCTACACAAGTGACAGGAGAGGGGGAGTAGCCAGATGGACGGCAGGGCAATGAGGAAGACGAGGCAGAGGACCCAGACAGACTGTGGCAGTATGTAGTGGAGATGGATGCAGGTAGTCCCGTCAAGTCACTTGCCCAAATGGCCCGATGCATGCTCACTTGCTTGGGTAGTGACGGCTGAATTGTCACCATTCGGCTGTGGGATGACTTCTGGCTCTTCACCTTGTTGGACCCTCGCTACCGGCCAAAATGGGTGCCTTTTTTACACCCACTGAGAGGGAGGACAAACTGAACTACTATAGAGACATCACATGAAGTCAGTTGGCTGCTGCCTATCTGCGCCATCGTCCATCCTCTTGCAGGTCTGAACGGGGGGTACTCTGCGCTCATGTTACTCTGCCATGGCTACTGTGGCAGGGTGGGGGGGTAGGAGCAGTTCCAGCTCCATCAGCAGCAACTTGAGTCTAGAGTGGCTGATGAGCAGCTTTCTTCACTCGCCTAGTGAAGAAACTACTCACGAGCTGCAGCAGCAGCTAGACCTGGACCTGAACCATCAGATGGTGGCATACTTCGACAGCACCCTGCCACCCCACATTAAAGATCTGCTGGACTGCTGGGCAGCCAAACTGGATTTGTGGCTTCAACTGGCAGAGTTTGCCCTGGAAAAACTATCCTGCCTGGCCAGTACTGTGGCATCAGCGCGGTCTCCTGATGCTGCTGCCACCTCCACACTATGTCACCTTGCCACTCTGTGGTCTCCTAATGCTGCTGCCACCTCCACACTATGTCACCTTGCCAATCAGTGGTCTCCTGATGCTGTTTCCACCTGCACACTATGTCACCTTGCCACTCTGTGGTCTCCTGATGGTGCTGTCACCTCCACACTATGTTACCTTGCCACTCTGTGGTCTCCTGATGCTGCTGCCACCTGCACACTATGTCACCTTGCTACGCTGTGGTCTCCTGATGCTGCTTCCACCTCCACACTATGTCACTTTGCCACTCTGTGGTCTCCTGATGCTGCTGCTACCTCCACACTATGTCACCTTGCGTGCCATTCTGTGGCCTCCTGATGCTGCCACCTCCACACTGTCATTGTGACACCCTGTGGCCTCCTCCTGATGCTGCCGCCACCTCCACACTTTGTCATTTTGCCACTCTGTGCCTCCTGATGATGCTGTTGCCATCTTCACAGTGTCATTGTGCCACCCTGTGGCCTCCTCCTGATGCTGCTTCTGCCAACTCCACGCTCTGTCATTGCGCCACTCTGAGGTCTCCTCATGCTGCTGCTGCTTCCACCTCCACACTGTCATTGTGCCACCCTGTGGCCTCCTCCTGATGCTGATGCTGCCCCCACCTCCACATTCTGTCATTGCCCACTCTGTGGCCTCCTGATGCTGATGCTGCCACCTCCACACTTTCATTGGTCCACTCTGTGGACTTCTCATGCTGTTCCCACCCTCCCCACTTCATGACTGGGCTATTTTGCCTTTTGGCCTGGCTGACATTATCATTTATTTGACCCCTCTTCTGATCTGTCAGAAGAAAGGAAAATGAGACGTTAAGCTCATCCTGTCTATGTAACAGCTGTAAGGCCTGCATGACATGGTCCATATTTTTCATCCAAATTGGCTTGTGATTCGGTAGCCAAAATCAGGATTGGGTACAAAACACAGAAGACATGCAAATATTCCATTCACGTGTCATCTCTGTTTTTGATCCACTACAGCTTTTTTTGGCTTTAGCAATACTGATAGATTCCTGATGTTACGATCCTCTCGGCAGGAGAGGGTGAAACCGCCGTTTAGAAGAACTCCCCCCCCCAAAAAAAAAACAAGACCAAGCTCTGTGTTGAGGGTAAATCAGAATCACCTTTACTGAGGGCTAGCCGCCCGTATTTATGCAGGTACCCATCTGGTAGACACTCCCCTAGGGGACCAGATGGAAGACTTTGACACAGGACAGATATGCAGCAATTCAGGATACACAGACACAATACATCCCCACAATGCATCATGGTTTCCTCCTCTCTGCCCTGGAGCCAACCGAGGAGCAATTCAATTATCTCTCAGGACAAAGGAAAATCACCAATACACACGTGGGGACAACAGGACAGAAATCACCATTTAAACATACAATGTCACAACCATTACAGTAAACTCAGACATTTAACATATCCCCAGATAGCTCAAGTCTGAGTGCATTTTATTAGGTGAATGGCACTCAGACTACACGAATACAATAAAATCGCCATGGAGCCAAAGTCTTTAATTTCACGAACAGGGTCCATGGCCTCACATAACATACAATACAATTCCAAAGACAGATGGTTCTGTCACACTGACCAAATGCTGACTGAGTGAAGGCGGATGCTACACAAACAGGATTCGTTTTTTAGGGGTTATTGTTCTGACGGATCAGAGAAAGGGCAAAATAATCAGTGACGTCAACACAAACTTACTGCTGACACCTTCTCCACTCTGTTGGGGGGCTCTACTTGTATAAGTGTTTAACAGGTTCTGTAGACATCTATGTGGCATCAGCTGTCGACGGTGTAAAAGGAGTGCTCTTCTTCTTGACGCTAACATTGACCTATAAGGCTGAGTTCATTTTTTGGGTCAGTTTTGGCTCTGTAACTGCCCAAAGTGAAGTGTGCAGTGATTCTATGAGCGACGTCTATCTGCATGTCATACTGACTCACAGTATTGTTTCACTACCACAGCATACTCCCTATGCATGTTACTGCAAGGCACAGTGTTCTAAAGGCTCTCTGCAGCCAGGAAATGGTAGTTTTTTTAACACGATTCTCCACGAATAAATTCAGATCGAACCTAATTTTTTTGAAAAATTCGGCGAATCAGCTGAATCACATTTTGGAGAAATTCGCTTATCTCTACTGGCTACCTAGCTCATTCATAGGAAATAGACTGACATGATTCAGCAAGATTGCTACTGTGCCGATATAAGAAAAAGAGCTTGGCAAAACTGAAATATTATTTCCCTCAGATGGCGTTATTAATCAAATTTTCTTTTTAGAAATAGACATTTATGGGGAAATATAAAACATCAGAGCAGCTTGTGTGAAGTCTAATTCATCTTTCACCCAATCATGCTATGGTTTGTTTTGATAAAACAAAGCAAGTCTGTCTTAGGTTACTCAGGTGTTTACATTAATATATATATATATATATATATATATATATTTACTGTATATTCCTGCGTATAAGACTACTTTTTAACACATGAAAATATTCTCAAAAGTCGGGGGTCGTCTTATACGTCGGGTATGGCGGACGCTGCAGTGCCGGGACGCCCGAATTATAAACATAGAGAGCCCGGGCTATTGCCTTGTATCCCCAGCAGCTGAGAACTGCGATGTAACCCACGGCATATGCCCCCCCTGCACTGTACCTTGTATGCTCCTTGTACCGCCATCCTCCCGGCTGCTCGCATCTCGCTCCTTTGCATGTGCGAGATTTCATGCGGCGAGCGTGGATACACGGGATCCTCACGGCCACTCGCATCTCGCTCCTGCGCATGTGAGAGATCTCCGTGCGGCGTATCTAAGTGCGGCGCAGATGTGCATATGTGAATGTGAATATGAAGAATAACATAACAAAAACATGTTCAGGGTATAGGTGGCACATGTTTAGGGTCTGGGAGGCAGGACAAGGAAGGTGATGGGATGCAGGGATGGTGGTGATACCATGGGATGGCGGTGGTACCTAGGGATGATGGTGGGATGCAGGGATGGCAGTGGTATCTAGGGATGGTGGTGGGATGCAGGGATGGTGGTGGGATGCAGGGATGGCAGTGGTACCCAGGGATGATGGTGGGATGCAGGGATGGCAGTGGTATCTAGGGATGGTGGTGGGATGCAGGGATGGTGGTGGGATGCAGGGATGGCAGTGGTACCCAGGGATGGTGGTGGGATTCAGGGATGGCAGAGGTACCCAGGGATGGTGGTGGGATGCAGTAATGTACTGCTGTGTGTTGAAAAAGGGGTAGTCTTATACGGCGAGTATATCCCAAACTCTATATTTATAGTGTAAAAGTTGGGGGTCGTCTTATACGCCCAGTCATCTTATACGCCGGCATATACGGTATATATTTCCCACCA
Source organism: Bufo gargarizans (assembly GCF_014858855.1). Taxonomy (NCBI): domain Eukaryota; kingdom Metazoa; phylum Chordata; class Amphibia; order Anura; family Bufonidae; genus Bufo; species Bufo gargarizans. Next base: position 420,035,969 of record NC_058080.1, on the reverse strand, counting down.
TAAAAGTGTTATCTTGGCAGGATATGTAATCTACACCAAAGAGCCCACTAGTCTCATATACACACCGCTCAAAAAAAGTTAGGGATATATGGCTTGTAGATAAAATTACATGATGAACCTAAAATGTACTCTATCCTCTATGTCCAGCTCTTCAATGTTTCAGTAATTTTTGCACAACTTGCTGTTGTCTAACAAGGAGCTTAATAGCAAAATTCACAACAGGTGATTGATCCATGACTCGCCCAATAAATTTCATGGTTCAATTAGAATTGGTATTTAAACAGTCCTCCTCATCATGCTCATCACATTTTGACATCATGAGACCAAGACGACACATAACAATTGATCAACAGTACCTCATTATTGGGAGGTTTCAAGCTGGATGTTCTCAGACGGAAGTGGCCACTGAGCTTAGAGTGTCACAGAGTGTCAGCCGGTTGCAAAAGAGATACAGAGAGACTGGAAGAGTCACAGAAAAGCATAGAGGTGGACGTCCTTTTGCCAAATCTCACACTGATGACCGCTTTAATGTGAACAATGCCTTGCAGAACCAGATGATGAGTGCCACATAACTCTAGGCACATTAAAGGGAGGTGAGATGCACCCAAGTGTCACATCAGACCATTCAAAACTGTTTACATCAGTGAAGTCTGCATGCTAGACGACCTGCTACCTGACCACACCAGCAGACACAGGTGTCATTGTCTTGCATGGACCAGGGAGCATCTACGCTGGAAGAAGGACCAGTGGGCCTCAGTGCTGTTCACTGATGAAAGTAGATTCACTCTGAGCAGAAATGATGGCTGCCAACGATGTTGGAGACATCAAGGATAGTACTATGCATCAACTACTGTTGTCTCCAGACGAGCCTTTGGTGGTGGTGGTGTTACAGTGTGGGCAGGTGTGTGAATGGTACAGTGACAAGCCCATACTTCTTGAATAACATCCTTAATCCAGTCATTGTGCCTCAGCATGAACAACACAGGCCTAATTTCATCTTCAGGATGACAATGCGCCAGCTCGTCGAGGTTGCATCATTAGGGAATGGCTGCTGGAGATTGGGGTACCTCAAATGGAATGGCCTGCCCTTTCTCCAGACCTAAATCCCATTTAAAACCTATGGGATCTGCTGAGTCATTGTGTAGAGGCTCGTAACTCTGTACCCCAGATCCTCATTGACATGAGTGCTGCCATTCAAGAAGAGTGGGATGGCATGCTTCTGTAGACAATAAGTCGACTTGTGAACAGCATAAGTCGTCATTGTAAGCTGTAACACGATAAGTTATTAACAATTTTTTAAGCCAAACAACCCTAACTTTTTGTAAGCAGTGTATGCTGGGGCACAATGGTGTTTTAAAAGTCTCAAACCTGGTGTATGAGGGGTGATAAATCCTCCCTTATATCCTAGGCAAGATTGATTATGTTAGCCGATTATGTGAGGATGATTATGTTGGAGAAATTTTTGTGATTGTCCTCTTCATTTTAGGCTGGGTTCACATCACCGTTTTATTTTCCCTTCTATTGATCCATCAGAGTAACAGAAAAAAAAAATAGATCATTTTGGAGTTATTTATCAAACTGGTGTAAAATAGAATTGGCTTAGTTGTCCATAGCAACCAATCAGATTCCAATTTTATTTTCCAAAGGAGCTGTCAAAAATGAAAGGTGGAATCTGATTGGTTGCTACGGGCAACTAAGCCAGTTCTACTTTACACCAGTTTGATAAATGACCCCTTTTTTAGCCTTCTCTGTGCTGATTTTGCATCTATTTTAGTCAGTGCCATCTGACATCTGTTAATTTTGATGGGAGAAAAGTCCTCCATAAAAAACTTTTTCCCCCATCAAAAATAATGGATCTCAGATGGAACTAACTAAGATGGATGCAAAATAAGTATAGTGAGCGCTCAAAATAAATGATCCATTTTTATTTTCAGTTCTTTTGACAGACCAGGAGAACCAAAAAACAAAACAGTGTTGTGAACCCGGCCTTAGTGAATCTTGCAGAAATGCCAGTGATTTTCACCAAAACTTCATTCAGATTTAGGGAACTTTTTTGGATGTAGCAATTTAAGTAACAGATCTTCTGCTTGTACATTAAATACTGTATGCCCAAAGAGGTGTGAACAAGGAGACAACCCCGTCCTGGAAAGCTACTGTGTAAGCTACAGGAAGATGATTACAATCACATCAAAATCTAACATAGTAACATAGTAACATAAGGCCGAAAAAAGTAGATCCAGAGGAAGGCAAAAAAATCACTGTGAGGTAGAAGCCAATTTTCTCCACTTAAGGGGAAAACAATTCCTTCCCGACTCCAATCAGGCAATCAGATAACTCCCTGGATCAACGACCACGCTCTAGTAGCTATAGCCTGTAATATTATTACACTCCAGAAATACATCCAGGCCCCTCTTGAACTCTTTTTTTTTTTTAAATCAGATAGTTCTTTATTATTGTTTTTCGTCTTTTTAACATCATTGTGTCATGTTTGTAGACAAAAAGTATATTTATTGTCAGATACATACAATAGATGTAGTACAAAACTTATGAATACATAGTCAAGTGATACATCCAAGCATACAGTCTTATAATGTAAACACTTTTAAAATGGTCAATAAAACCTCCCATTAACAAGTAACCTCCCCCCCTCCCCTCTCCTCCTCCCCTCCCCTATCCCCACAAGAGCAGGACATAGTTAAGGTAGTCCCATCAGTATTCCTTCTGTAATAAATAGAAATGCCAACTGAAGATAGCGCAAAACCCTCCCCCCTTGGCAAGTTCAAACTTTTTATCTCCTCCCCTGGGGTGTCGGCACCTTAAACCTCATTAGCAATCACGCATCACCGCTCTCCAATTGCATGCATACACATATAATATCTCCAACAAGTATCCATAACCACTTTAAACCATACCCTAGCTCCATTTTAGCAGATATGCAATATTTTTGGGCATACATATAGTTCATACAATAAGTAACCACTGTAATCCACTCTTATTTCCAATCCATTCTTATCCTCCTCACTCAGTATATTCACCTAGAATGCAATAAACTTCTTGTGAGCGCCAACCAGGGGCTACAGCATCCAGAATTATCAATCCAGCTTCCCCATATTGCCTCAAATTTGGATAGATTATTCCTTTTTTGGTATACTGCCCTTTCCAGGCGAATCACCATATTTAGTCTACTAACATATTCCGTAATATCCGGAGGTATTGATTGCAGCCATTTTGCCGCTACCGTTTTCCTTGCTTGATAAAACATTCAACCTATTCCAGTGGCTATAACAGATTGTAGATTGTCCTCCGGTACTATACCCAATAAGCACAGTTTAGGGTCTAGGGTGAAATTGGCACTATATACCCTGATTACTAGGCGTAACACAGCCCTCCAATATGATGTCAATAAGTGGCATGCCCACAGCATATGGAGTAGATCTGCCTCATCACTTCCACATTTCGGACAAACCGTACTGTCTCTACAGCCTATTTTATATAAAAACACGGGGTCTTATAAACTCTATGGATTAAGTACAACTGGGATAACCTCGCCGCCTCACTAAGGGATAAATTAGGTGTGAGGTCTAACACCTCCTCCCATTGTGCGTCCGTAAGGCTACCCACATCTTTTTCCCAGTGTTGTCTACTCTTAAGGGGATATCTTTTAAGAAAGTCCTCTAACAGGGTTTGATATACCGTGGAAATCGCTCCTTTTACCGGTCCTGCATTAACCGCTGCGCCTAACATCTGGTTAGATACAAACGTCACCTTGATTGTTTTGGACTGGGCTTCCAATGCATGCCTATACTTGTAGAAATGTGTAGAGGGCAATCCAAATTCAGAACATAACTGCTGGTATTGCATTAGGATCCCATTTGAGTAAATATGGCCTAAATTCCAAATCCCTTTGCTTTCCCACTGTGAATACTCATTCAAACCAACCAGTTCATGAAGCGCCAAATTATTCCATAAAGGTGAGATATTCATTAGCCCCTCTATTCCTAAGATATTTTTTGCCTTAACCCATACTCTTCTCTTAAGTTGAAGAATTGGAATACGCCCAACTTCCCCTTTTACTTCTCCCTCTATAGCTGTTAGTGGGGGAGATCTATTCGAGACCCATCCCATGAGCCGGCTATTTTTTCACCCATCACTCCCCACCCCTTAAAGTCTTGTAGTTGAGCTGATAGAAAATATAACATAGGATTGGGTAGAGCCAGACCACCTGCATTCTTATTTCTCTGTAGAGTCTTATATTTAATCCTGCCTCTATTATTTTTCCAGATAAAAAACTGAAACAGTTGTTGGATCTTCTAAAAATAATGTGCAGGAATCCATACAAGGGAATTGTGCAAAATATATAACAACTGGGGCATTAGAATCATCTTCAGTAAGTTGCCTCTACCCACTAACGATAATGGCAATTTGTGCCAGGTGTCAATCTTTTTTTTAAACTTCCCTATCAGAGGTATTAAATTATTAGCGATATAATCACCAGGGTTCATCGATACTATCACTCCCAGGTACTTAAAGGAGTGTACTACTTTGAGCTCAGAGAAATTGGCATTATAGGTTTGTACATGTGAAGATATTGGGAGGATTACTGATTTATCCCAATTTATGAGAAGTCCAGACTGGTCACCAAACTCCAAAATTATGGAGATTTTAGAATCCATGGAGTTAGCTAAATCACCTATATAAATCAGCATATTGTCCGCATATAAAGATACGCGTTCTTCCATGGAGCCCCTCACTAGCCCCCTTACCAGTGGCGTAGACCTTAAGAGACATGCTAACAGTTCTATTGCTAACGCAAACAATAGGGGAGACAACGGGCAGCCTTGTCTCGTCCCCCTCTCCAGGACTATTGCAGGTGACAGCTGACCGTTCACTCTAATTCTAGCCCTAGGCTCATAATATAGAAGCTTGACCCAGCTAAGAAATCCCGGTCCAAAGCCCATCCTCTCCATAACTGCCCAAAGATTTTCCCACTCGACGCTGTCAAAAGCTTTGGCGGCAAGTGAGACCACCGCAGCTCCACTATCCTGTCCATCTCTTCCCTCCAGCTGGAGATTTAAGAATAACCGCCTAAGATTCAAGGCCGTAGATTTTCCAGGCATAAATCCAGATTGGTCATCATGGATAATAGTTTGAATAACCCTAAGTAAGCGATTAGCCAAAACTTTAGCTAGGAGTTTTACATCCATAAAACTCTCCCAGTATATTCTCATCACCTGTTACTAATTGTCCTCCAGTCCCTCTAATTGAGGCTATACAGGAAAGACCAGCTTGTGTCTTAGTCACGGTAGCTAATAAGTGAGACACACTTTCTCCTTCAGCAAAATATTTCTGAGCCACAAAGAGACGCTTATCCTCCGCTCTAGTGTGTATGTGTTCTTTCAAAAGCTTTTGGGCTTCCTTCCAATTTGCCTCATTAGCCGATGTGGGCTGTTCTATAAATTTAGCTTCTAAGTGCATAACTCGATCTGAAAGTTCCCTATCCAGAACTCGGCCTTTAGATTTTTTAATACTAATGTGTTTAATATACACTCCCCTAACATACGCCTTTAAGGCATCCCAAACTATCGCCACCGGTGCAGAACCTATATTAATAGCTAAATAGTCAGCAATTGCCCTAGAGATATCATTACCCGTATCCACTAACAATAACCAGAACGGGTTCAAACGCCAAATAGGCTGAGTTGTATGTAATTGCCTCCCAATTTCCAGCTTAATCAATAGTGGAGAATGGTCTGATATACTCCGAGGCAAATAAGAGACCTCTTTTGTCAATGTTACTAAAGCTGAGGATCCAATCGCTAAATCTATTCTGGATAAGGAATTGTGCGAAGATGAATAACATGAATACTGACGCCGACTAGGATGAACGGTTCTCCAAATGTCACATAAGTCTACTTCTGATAGGAGTCTTGCCAGAGAAGTAGGGGTAGTAGTGTGATTCCCTGACCCAGTGTGAAATTTATCCAAAGAGCCGTCAATATACATGTTAAAATCTCCCACAATTAATATAGGAACTGACGGGAATTTGGACGTGAAAGTAATAACCATCTTCATAATTTCGGCCTAGTATGGAGGGGGGATATATATCACCAGCAAAATAATCCTGAATTGGGAAATCTGGCAATCTACACATACAAATCTACCATCATTGTCAATATATGATTCCTGGGTGACAAACGGGATAGATCTATGTACTAAAATACTGACACCTCTGGCATGCGTAGAGTATGTAGAGTGAAACTCACAACCCATCCACGCTTTATGGATCAGATGCGTCTTATCAGGGGTTTAATGGGACTCAGATAAGCATATAATAGCTGGCTGTATATCTTTCAGGGAATGGAAAATAACCGACCATTTAGATGCCTGCAACATCCCTCTCACATTCCATGCAAGAATTTTAACAGAAGACATCATGACGTCTCATATGCATATATAGAAGCCAGTGCCTACAACCCCAGAGGAACCTCCCATTAATAACATGATGAGAAATATATCCTGCCCCATTAACCCCCCACCCCAACATTCCCTTAACCATCTCAAACATATTGCATATTATGAGTCAGATAAACAGGGGTACACAATAAGTACGCAAAGTGAACCCAACCGTTGGGAACTAACGATATAAGGACAGATGACAAATCAGTTGCGTAGTTAACAAAGGCGCTACAACCTGGACTTACAAAAGGGTTAGTCCACCTACCCTCCCCCCCAACCACATGACGACCCACACAGTGCTAAAAGAACAAAGTAAAAGGTAAACATATGTAGCCTCCATTTAAGATAACAGACAATAATCCCAAAGAACTATAGAATATAGTAGAGGGTAATAATCTAGGAACATTTGTATATACGAAACAGGTCCAACTAAAGTGTCACCATCTCTTCATGTGTTATTGAAACGCTGATTCTTCTCATGGGTATCCAGCCATTGACATGCCTCGGTCAGATCTTCAAAGATGTGCGTGGATCCATTCGCCACCACCCAAAGTTTAGCCGGGTACAACATGGAGTATGGCCATTGCAGCAATCTCAACTGCTTTTTGATTTCCAAAAATCTTGCTCTTGGTTTCTGTATTTCGGCAGAAAAGTCTGGGAACATCAGGACTCAGTTACCACCAATTTGTATGTCAGGGCTGTTTCTGGCTGCTCTAAGAATGGCGTCCCGGTCCTTGTAATGCAGAACTTTGATCAGGAGAGTTCTCAGAGGTGCCCCAGGTGGCGGAGGGCGAAATGGCACGCGTTGCGCTCTTTCTATTGCAAAGAGCGGGGACAATTTCTCTTTTCCAATAGTGTCCACCAGCCATTTTTCCATAAATGAAACAGGGTCTGAGCCCTCAGTGCGTTCCAGAATACCAATAAATCGCACATTATTCCGTCTCAGACGGTTTTCCAAATCGTCCGATTTTGATATGAGCAGAGAAACATTATGTATGACTCGTTGCAAATCCCTCTTAACAGGTGGTAAATGATCTTCCATCTCACTCATGCGACCTTCCAACTCTCCAAGTCGCTCCTTAAACTGCCGCATATCTTGCCATATCAACAATACCTCTTCTTTGAAGCTTCCCACATTACTATTTAGGGATGTGAGGGCTGTGCTGCATTGCGCCACCATCTTGTACACATCTGCTATTGTAGGCTCGGTTATGGGTGCCTGCTCTGGCAACAACTCTGGACCCACCTTCTGTAGTATATCGGAGGTATATGAGGCCGCTTCCAAGGACTCCGCTCCCTGTAGCCCACTGGACGGACCAGCATCAGGCACCGGAGCACTGGCTGCAGCTGCTGAGGTACGGGCAAACTTCCCCAGCTTCGCCGCCACATCGGAAAGTAAAGTTTTGCAGTTTGCGCGGCGCCATTTTGCTTGTTCGGCGTTTCCATGCCGCTTTCTTTACCCTCCTTTTCCTTCGATTTTTGACGTGTCATAGTGCATCTGGATAGGTTCCCGACGGCTAGGGAGGCTTCTGAGCAGTATTGGTCGTCGCTAAGGTCAGGTAGGAGACAGGCAGACGATAACTATATCCAGGAGCTCTGCGCCATGCGTCTCTCTACATCGCCGGTCAGGCCACGTCCCCCTCTTGAACTCTTTTAGTGAACTCACCATCACCACCTCCTCAGGCAGAGAGTTCCATAGTCTCACTGCTCTTACTGTAAAGAATCCTCTTCTATGTTTGTGTACAAACCTTCTTTCTTCGAGGCGCAGAGGATATCCCCTTGTCGAAGTCACAGTTCTGGGGATAAATAGATGATGGGAGAGATCTCTGTACTGACCCCTGATATATTTATACATTGTAATTAAATCTCCCCATAGTCATCTTTTTTCTAAAGTGAATAACTCTAATTTTGATAATCTTTCAGGGTACTGTAGTTTCCTCATTCCAGGTATTACTTTAGTTGCCCTCCTCTGAACCCTCTCCAGCTCTGCTATGTCTGCCTTGTTCACAGGAGACCATAACTGTACAGAGTACTCCATGTGTGGTCTGGCCAGTGATTTGTAAAGTGGTAGGACTATGTTCTCATCACGGGCATCTATGCCCCTTTTGATGCAACCCATTATCTTATTGGCCTTGGCAGCAGCTGCCTGACACTGGTTTTTACAGTTTAGTTTGCTGTTCACTAAAATTCCTAGGTCCTTTTCCATGTCAGTGTTACCCAGTGTTTTACCATTTAGTATGTACGGGTGAGTTACATTATTCCTACCAATGTGCATAACTTTTCATTTGTCACTGTTAAACCTCATCTGCCACTTCTCTGCCCAAGCCTCAAATTAGTTTAGTGTCATCTGCAAAAATTTATATTTTACTGTGCACGCCTTCTACAAGATCATTAATAAATATATTGAAGAGGATAGGGCCCAGTACTGACCCCTGAGGTACTCCACTAGTGACAGTGAGCCAATCTGAGTGAGCCAATAACCACCCTCTTTTTTCTATTACTGAGCCAGTTACTTACCCACATACAGACATTTTCTCCCAGTCCGAGCATTCGCATTTTATATACTAACCTTTTATGCGGTACAGTGTCAAATGCTTTGGAGAAGTCCAGATATACGACATCCATTCATTCACCGCTGTCAAGTCTAGAACTTACCTCCTCATAGAAACTGATTAAATTAGTTTGACATGACCGATCCCTCATGAAGCCGTGCTCCAAGATAGCATCTCTTAGAAAACTTTTAAACAGTTTATCCACGACGGATGTTAAACTTACCGGCCTATATAGTTTCCGGGCTCTGTTTTTGGACCCTTTTTGAATATTGGAACCACATTTGCTATGCGCCAATCCTGTGGAACACTCCCTGTCAGTATAGAGTCCTTAAATATCAGAAATAAGGGTCTGGCTATGACATTACTTAATTCTCTTAGGATACCGTGGTGTATGTCATCTGGTCCTGGTGATTTGTCTATTTTAATCTTTTTAAGACGCCACTGTACTTCTTCCTGGGTCAGACAGGGCACTTTTAATAGGGAATTTATTTTTACATTCTGCATTTCATCTGACAGTTTGTTTTCTTCAGTGGATACAGTGGAGAAAAAAATATTTAATATCTTTGCTTTCTGCTCATCGCTCTCTGCACTCCCCCCTCATCACTCTATAAAGGGCCGACACCTTCAGATTTATACTTTTTACCATTTATATAATTCAAGAACATTTTAGGGTTAGTTTTGCTCTCTTTAGCAATTCATCTCGGTCTCTTTAATTTGTTTTTTAGATATTCAATTTTTTTTCCTTTTTTCAGTGCTTTCTCACTACCCTCCTGTTTTAGTGATTTAAATGTTTTCTTTTGGTCATTTATTGCTTTCTTTACAGTTCTATTTATCCACATTGGTTTCTTCTTGTTCTTTAACCTTTTATTTCCATAAGATATGTACCTCTCACAATTGATTTTAGGATGCTTTTAAAAATATCCAATTTTGTGGCTGTATTTTATTTTTGAGGACTTTGTCCCAGTTAGTAAGACCTATGGCCTCTCTTAGTTGGCTAAATTTAGCTTTTTTGAAGTTTTGTATTTTTGTTCCTCCCTGAAGAAACACTCTTTTGAATGATAATTGGAAGGTTATTACTTTATGGTCATTATTTCCCAGGTGTCCCCCAATCTGCACATCTGTTGTTCTGTCAGGTCTATTGGTTAATACTAAGTCTAGTATGGCTGTCCCTATAGTCGGGTCCTGAACCAGTTGGTTACTGCCAATAACCTGTTTCCTTTTCCCAGTCTATATCTGGGTAGTTAAAGTCCCCCATAATAACGACCTCATTATGATTTGCCGCCTCGTCTATCTCATTTAGTAATAGATTTTCTGTGGTATATTAGGTGATTTATAATAAACTCCTATTAGTAATTTATTATTGTTTTTGCCTACAGGTATTTCCACCCACAGTGACTCCACATGTTCATGTCCCTCACTTATATCTTCTCGGACTATGGGCTTTATACAGGACTTTACATAAAGGCAGACCCCTCCCCCTCTCCGGTTTTGACGATCCTTTCTAAACAGACTGTAACCTTGTACATTAACTGCTCAGTCATAACTATCATCCAGCTATGTCTCAGTTATTTCCACTATGTCATAGTCCTCCTCACACATCACTAATTCCAGTTTCCCAGTTTTATTAGTCAGCCTTCTGGCATTAGTATACATACATTTAAGAGGTTTATGCATATTTTTTACCCTATACCTTTTCTTCTGAGCTGTTCTAGTCCCTCCTTCCATTCCTCCCCCAGTTTACCATGCCCCAGGTCTCTGCACTATCTTCCCATTCTAGAGCGTAATTATCCTCCCCCAGTCCCCAGTTTAAACACTCCTCCAACCTTCTAGACATCTTCTTCCCCAACACAGCTTCCCCTTCAACACAGCTGCCCCTTTCCCATTGAGGTTCAGCCCATCCCTACGATAGAGCCTGTAGCCAAGAGAAAATTTAGCCCAGTTCTCCAGGAACCCAAACTCCTCCTTCATACACCAGTTTTTGAGCCACTTGTTAACCTCCCTAATCTCCCGCTGCCTTTTTTGTGTGGCTCGTGGTACAGGCAGTATTTTGGAAAATACTACCTTTGAGGTCCTTGCCCTAAGCTTTTGACCTAAATCCCTAAAATAATTTTTAAGGACGCTCCCACCTACCTCTAACTTTGTCATTGGTTCCGATATGGTCCATGACTGCTGGATCTTCTCCAGCTCCTCCCAGTAATCTGTCAACACGGTCTTTGTGACAGTTTTCCCGGTCTTTGTGACAGTTTTCCCTATCTGTACCCCTAGTAATTGAGTTTCCCACTACCAGCACCTGTCTGGCCTGCCCTGCTTTCCTGGTCCCCTGCTTACTGGAGACGACATTACCCTGACTGGCAGAAGAAGTGTCCGATTGCAGCAGTGCTCTCTCTGAACTGACATCCCCCTCATCTGCCAACCTTGCAAACTTGCTGGGGTGTGTCAGATCAGGGCTAGCCTACCTGGCACTCTTCCCTTTACCCCGCTTTCTAACATTTATCCAGCTAGCTACCTCACTTTGCTCAGCCTCCTCGCTACCACCCTCCCCCACATCTACCCCAAAGAGTGCTTGCTCAGTGAGCTGCAAACTATTTTCCAAATTGTCAACGCCTCTCAGTGTTGAAACTCGCCCGTTTAGATACTCGAGCTGCGATTCCAAATTGGCAATTTGCTCACATTTTGAACAAAGATATGCACCCTCAAACGGCTGTTCCAGGACTGCATACATTGGACAAGATGTGCACTAGACTGCGCTGTCAATAATGGGACACATACTAAATGGGGACCTACAAACTTGTACTGTACCTTTCAGGTCTGCAAAGGGTCATACAATATGTAGAGTACGTTTTATTATTCTTAGGGCCTGTTCTCATCGGGGCCTCCATCACAGATTCTGCCAAAAAGAGCTGACAAAAAAATACTGCTTGCTGGACTTTTCTTTTGCTGAAAAAGGGAACACCTGAACGGAAACCAGATGAACTCTGTTATAGTCAATGGGATCTGTTTGTTCCAGTTATGTGCTGAATCCAAGACTATTTTTAGTGTTCAGCTTCTTTAACCAAGCAGAGCAACAGAAATAACTAGCGGTGATGTGAAGATGCCTTTACTTTTCTTATCATATGCATTTTTGGTTTCTGTGACTTCATTAGCTATAGGTTTAGATTGGGAGCTGGTTGCTTAAGTTTGTTTTAGAATACGTCATATGTATGTAGCGCCGTCTTTACACTTTGCTCTATAGCATTATGAAAGCCTTATTTTAGTGAATTTTGCAGTATATGTATATAAAGCTGACTTCTGCAGAATAGTTTATACATGGATTTAATGCTTGCACAGTGATTTATCTTTAGAAATATAAGCCTTTTTGATATTTCAACTACTGTACTTTGAAAGCCTGTGGCTTCAGCGTTTTTATATTCAAGCAACATAAATTCTGTCCAGCTGCTCAAAATAATGCAGCGCTATAATTATTATGTTAATTGATTTTTCACGCTTATTATTTTCACAGACTCTGCAAATGGGTATCAAACACTTCTCCGGGCTGTTTGTCATGCTCTGTATAGGAATTGGAGTGTCTATTCTTACCACCATTGGGGAACATATTGTCTTTCGATTGGTCTTGCCAAGAATTAAAAAGAAATCTAAATTAAAATATTGGCTTCACACTAGTCAGGTATGTATGCATATATCACACAATTGTATGTCAAACGTCTGTATAACTGTTTTCCAATATAATACAACTAGAAGTTAACTGGCATGTTAAATCTACAACATGTAAATTAAATGAGCTTTTTCAAGTTAAAAAAATAAAATAAAATGGCATAACTACTGCTTCCACACACCGAACTTTAAATGGCAGGTGCAGCCAGTCATTAGGCGGTAATCCAAATGTAATATAAAAAAGAAACTTTAGAGCCCAGTTCACATACACCTTGGTGCTGTAGAATCCACTCAAAGTAGGTCTCCTTCAATAAGCAAACAATAGAATAAGGTTACGACTAAGGACTTTGTCCGAAACGCGTCAACAGAGTACCGCTAGTGTCTGCATTGTCTGTACGTGGATTTATGTTGCTACAATAAACAGAAGATTTCTACTGCGAAGCATTTATAGTGCCGGATTTTTCTTCTTTTCAATAAAATAAGGGATCTGTAGTTCCCAATATGAGTAAGGCCCCCTGCACACGAACGTGTGCTTCCCATTGCCGTATTTCAGACCGCAGGTTCAGCCCCCTTTAAATGTCAAAGAAGTTTTCCAAGATTTATTTTTTACTGATGACCTATCCTCTGACACCTGGAACCCCCCAGCAATCAGCTGTTTGAGAAGGCAGGGGCGATCCTGAGAGCGCTGCAGCCTTCTCTCTGCTTTTCCTAGGACTAGTGATGACACGTTCATGTATCACATGGCCTAGAAGCAGCTCAACCCCATTCAAGTGAATGGGGCTGAACACGATACTAAGCGCAACCGCTATACAATGTACAATGCTGTGCTTGGTAAGCTGCAAGAAGGCAGCAACAATCACATGAGCACCTGTACCATCTCAAAACAGCTGATTGATGGGGCTCCCGGGTGTTGGACCCCCATTGATCAAATGCTGATGACGTATCTTGAGGACAGGTCATCGGTAAAAAAATCTCGGAAAACCATTTTAAGTCCACTTTAAATCTAGTGATAGGTACACCAAGAATTTAGACACTGGCAGGGAAATCTGGGGGGTTATTAATATTCTTGTGTCATTTGTATAATTTTTATTTTTGAGAAAGTTGTACATTTTATTAGAGTAATACATGCGATAAATTTTGTGCAATTCACAAATCATGATAGATACATCTCTTCTTTACCTCATTTCTGACATTCTTTTCAGAAATATTTAGCAAAAAACATTCTACATGGTGTTAATACATTTTGAAACATCACTTTCTTGGTGTAGTTTTTTACGGAATCCTGGCATATTTTGCTTAGGAAATTAGCACACTGTTAACAGTGATCAGCACTCATAGCAGTAATTAGTGTGACTAAATAAACTATTTCTGGTAGCTAAAAAATGTTAATTAATTAGTAAAATCAATTGGATATATTTTATTACTATAACTATTTTGTGTGACTTTACATGGATTAACAACAATGAACCTGCGGAGAGCGTCACAGCCAAGGAGAAATCTCACCTTCTCTCCGCTGTGATTGGACCGCACTACAGCCTGGGAGAAGGAGACACCTATTGAGAAACAGGGCAGTCTCCTCCTCCCTGTACCGATGCTATTCATTAGTATATCAGGCGGGCAAAGTAAACGGGGGCCACAGCGGGGGAACTGGGCGCCGGACAGACACACTAGTAAGCGATATTACATCCATGAATTCTGCCCTACACATCCCCCTACTTATTTCATAATGTTTGGACCCATGAAAGGTCCTCTTTTAAGACATCATCCAACATTTTGAACCCTAGGGGTCGTTGTCAAGCAAATTAAATAAATGTGTAGCAATGTATATATAGACAATGACAATTAATTAGTCAACCAATCACCTGTGAGAAAATCTATCCCCTTCTGACGTCATTACAAGTCACAGACACAAGTAAATAATCTCCAAATAAGAAAATCAGTATTTTAAATTCAAACCGGCAAGAATCTGTGTGCATCCGAATTGTGATCACCATTTCTCAATGGCATTTGATAGATGTTATTGAAATGTGATGAGGGCCTAGTTGTTCCCCTGGTGACCAGACATGCGCAGTGGAATACTGCACGCGCCAGTATTGGAGGATGGGTTGAGATATGATGATCATGATCCTGATGCATGGTTGCAGACCCTTCCCTGTTTTAGGGTAAAATACAGATTTTTTTTTACTTATCTATGAAGAGGTATTTTCCACTTGGAGTGTATTTACTTGCAATGACATCAGAAGGGGGTAGGGTTTCTCATAGGTATATACTTTGTATAGACATGTATTTTATATGCTTGACAAAGAGACCCCTAGGGGTCGAAACGTTGGATGTTACTTTCTTTTTGCTTTACAAGTCTTAGGATTGTCTCTAAGTAGTTGATTTCCACTAAGAGATGCAGTATGGAAAGAGTGAGCAGTTGAATTTGACTTTCATGGTCCTTGAAACAGTGATGTGACCATATTTTCTGGGTTAGCTGGTTGCTTTTTCAGGAATACAGCATTTCATCTGATGTATTAGAACATGCTACAAATTATACATATCTACACTGCCTATTGTTTAAGCAATGCAATTCCCAATAGTTTTTATTGTGCATATCAAGATTCATGTCTTATTTTTTTTGTTTTTATTGTTGTCTTCTCCCATCAGCGACTCCATCGAGCTTTAAACACATCATTCAATGAAGAAATTTTTCAGCAAAAACTGAAACGACTGGAAAGAAGGTACAACATTTATAACTTGGCTGTCATAGCATCTCTGCCTTGTTGTATTGAATATTCCATCAAAAGCACAAACTGACTAAAAGGCAAATTATGATACACAGTAAATAACTGATACTACCCTCTAGAGCTATTGTTATTATTAGCGGCTGGCATAAGACAGATCTTATCCCATCTACCAACAAGTATCTTGTCTTGAAACTTAAAACATCTACAGAAATTTGATATTGCTGCAGAAAATTGTGTGTTCCACCTAGTGTTCGTCTGGACAGATTTACTGTACTAAGTCTAAACTTATGCAGGCAGTCTAAAGATCACTCATCATAAATTTGGTGTACGGATAGACACTTTTGTATAACTTTATATGACCTACTGGTTGCATTACTTTTCACATAATTGGGTACTACTAAATTGCACAGAATGGGACATTATAAGCCACATCCTTTTCCTCGTAAGCCATGCCCCTTTCATGTAACGACATACACTTTCCTGTTGAGCAAGTCCCTTGGATAAGTCACACTGGATTATTGTTTCAGGCTTACTTGCTTTATAGGTTTATCTAAAATGTGCCAAATTGACCAAAAATGCTTACAATTTTGGTGCAAATTAAACCAGAATTACACAAGAATCGTAAATGTGGGGCGGTGTATTTTTATTCTCATTACTGCTTCCTAATAGTAATAGCTGATATAGAAGCACCAGCTTTACTCCATCAGACATCTAGGGCGTCATTTATCAAATTGAAATATGCCTAAATTAAGGCATTGCGTATTTTAGATTGGGGTGCACACATACTTTGGCCCGCAATCTGCCACTTCTCCACGCTGGTTTACGAGTAGAAAATGGTCTAAAAGTAAAAACAGCAAGGAAGCTGTCTTATATTTAAAAGTGGCAGCAGATTTGCCAAAGTTATGTAGAGGTCGGCGCCTCTTCATAACTTCAGCAAATTCACCGGCAGGCATAGGGGTTATTAAGACTGGCGTCTAAAACGTCAGTCTTAATAAATGTGCCCCCTAGTCATCATAGATTTTTGTGCATTGAGTTGTAAGTAGGGATGAGCGAACCCGAACTGTATAGTTCGGGTTCGTACCGAATTTTGAGGTGTCCGTGACAAGGACCCGAACCCGGACATTTTCGTAAAAGTCCGGGTTCGGGTTCGATGTTCGTCGCTTTCTTGGCGCTTTTTGAAAGGCTGCAAAGCAGCCAATCAACAAGCGTCATACTACTTGCCCCAAGAGGCCGTCACAGCCATGCCTACTATTGGCATGGCTGTGATTGGCCAGAGCACCATGTGACCCAGCCTCTATTTAAGCTGGAGTCACATAGCGCCGCCCGTCACTCTGCTCTGATTAGCGTAGGGAGAGGTTGCAGCTGCGACAGTAGGGCGAGATTAGGCTGATTAACTCCTCCAAAAGACTGCTGCTATTGAATTGCTCACTGTTTTTAGGCTGCCCACAGCGTTTTTCAGTCACTTTTTTGTGGGGTGATCGGCGGCCATTTTGTGTCTTGTGTTGCGCCAGCACAAGCTGCCACCAAGTGCATTTAACCCTCAATGGTGTGGTTGTTTTTTGGCTAAAGCCTACATCAGGGTCAAGTTGTCACACCAAGTGCATTTAACCAGCAATAGTCTGTTTATTTTTTGGCCATATACTACATCAGGGGCAAGCTGCGCCTGTCACCAAGTGCATTTAACCCTCAATGGTGTGGTTGTTTTTTGGCTAAATCCTACATCAGGGTGAAGCTGTCACACCAAGTGCATTTAACCAGCAATAGTCTGTTTATTTTTTGGCCATATACTACATAAGGGGCAAGCTGTCACCAAGTGCATTTAACCCTCAGTAGTGTGGTTGGTCAAGCTGTCGCACCAAGTGCATTTAACCAGCAATAGTCTGTTTATTTTTTGGCCATATACTACATCAGGGGCAAGCTGCGCCTGTCACCAAGTGCATTTAACCCTCAGTAGTGTGGTTGGTCAAGCTGTCACACCAAGTGCATTCAACCATCAATAGTGTGGTCCCAGTCTAATTCTGTCAGTAAACGCATACCTGTCACCCAGCGCCTAAATACTAGGCCTCAAGTTTATATCCAGCTAAATCTGTCGTTACTGGTGTGGCTGGTCAAGTTATTTAGTGTCCGTCAAAGCACAGTTTTTGCTCTGGGTTGAAATACAATTCCCAATTTAGCAATTTCCTAATTTAGTGGTTTCTGCTGTATCAGAGCTATTTTAAATCTATCCCTAAAAGGGTATATAATATTCAAGGTGCACATAGGGTCATTCTGAATAACTTCACACACACGCTACTGTGCATTTCCAAGTCTAATTCTGTCAGTAAATCTATACCTGTCACCCAGCGCCTAAATACTAGGCCTCAAATTTATATTCAGCTAAATCTGTCGTTACTGCTGTACTGTTGTGGCTGGGCAAGTTATTTAGTGTCCCTCAAAGCACATTTTTTGTTCTGGGTTGAAATACAATTCCAAATTTAGCAATTTCCTAATTTAGTTGTTTCTGCTGTATCAGGCCTACTTTAAATTTATCCCTAAAAGGGTATATCAGATTCAAGGTGCACATAGGGTCATTCTGAATAACTTCACACACACGCTACTGTGCATTTCCAAGTCTATTTCTGTCAGTAAATCTATACCTGTCACCGAGCGCCTAAATACTAGGCCTCAAATTTATATCCAGCTAAATCTGTCGTTACTGCTGTACTGTTGTGGCTGGTCAAGTTATTTAGTGTCCGTCAAAGCACATTTTTTGTTCTGGGTTGAAATACAATTCCCAATTTAGCAATTTCCTAATTTAGTGGTTTCTGCTGTATCAGAGCTATTTGAAATCTATCCCTAACAGGGTATATCAGATTCAAGGTGCACATAGGGTCATTCTGAATAACTTCACACACACGCTACTGTGCATTTCCAAGTCTAATTCTGTCAGTAAACCTATACCTGTCACCCAGCGCCTAAATACTAGGCCTCAAATTTATATCCAGCTAAATCTGTCGTTACTGCTGTACTGTTGTGGCTGGGCAAGTTATTTAGTGTCCGTCAAAGCACATTTTTTGTTCTGGGTTGAAATACAATTCCCAATTTAGCAATTTCCTAATTTATTGGTTTCTGCTGTATCAGAGCTATTTGAAATCTATCCCTAAAAGGGTATATAAGATTCAAGGTGCACATAGGGTCATTCTGAATACTTTCACACACACGCTACTGTGCATTTCCAAGTCTAATTCTGTCAGTAAACCTATACCTGTCACCCAGCGCCTAAATACTAGGCCTCAAATTTATATCCAGCTAAATCTGTCGTTACTGCTGTACTGTTGTGGCTGGGCAAGTTATTTAGTGTCCGTCAAAGCACAGTTTTTGTTCTGGGTGGAAATACAATTCCCAATTTAGCAATTTCCTAATTTAGTGGTTTCTGCTGTATCAGGCCTACTTTAAATACATCCCTAAAAGGGTATATCAGAATCAAGGTGCTGATAGGGTCATTCTAAATAACTTCACACACACGCTACTGTGCATATCCCAGTCTAATTCTGTCCGTAAAACGTATACCTGTCACCCAGCGCCTAAATACTAGGCCTCAAATTTATATCCTGCTAAATCTGTCGTTACTGCTGTACTGTTGTGGCTGGGCAAGTTATTTAGAGTCCGTCAAAGCACAGTTTTTGTTCTGGGTTGAAATACAATTCCCAATTTAGCAATTTCATAATTTAGTGGTTTCTGCTGTATCAGAGCTATTTTAAATCTATCCATAAAAGGTATATAAGATTCAAGGTGCACATAGGGTCATTCTGAATAACTTCACACACACGCTACTGTGCATTTCCAAGTCTAATTCTGTCAGTAAACCTATACCTGTCACCCAGCGCCTAAATACTAGTCCTCAAATTTATATCCAGCTAAATCTGTCGTTACTGCTGTACTGTTGTGGCTGGGCAAGTTATTTAGTGTCCGTCAAAGCACATTTTTTGTTCTGGGTTGAAATACAATTCCCAATTTAGCAATTTCCTCATTTAGTGATTTCTGCTGTATCAGGCCTACTTTAAATACATCCCTAAAAGGGTATATCAGAATCAAGGTGCTGATAGGGTCATTCTCAATAACTTCACACACACGCTACTGTGCATATCCCAGTCTAATTCTGTCCGTAAAACCTATACCTGTCACCCAGCGCCTAAATACTAGGCCTCAAATTTATATCCTGCTAAATCTGTCGTTACTGCTGTACTGTTGTGGCTGGGCAAGTTGTTTAGTGTCCGTCAAAGCACAGTTTTTGTTCTGGGTTGAAATACAATTCCCAATTTAGCAATTTCCTAATTTAGTGGTTTCTGCTGTATCAGGCCTACTTTAAATCTATCTCTAAAAGGGTATATCAGAATCAAGGTGCTGATAGGGTCATTCTCAATAACTTCACACACACGCTACTGTGCATATCCCAGTCTAATTCTGTCCGTAAAACGTATACCTGTCACTCAGCGCCTAAATACTAGGCCTCAAATTTATATCCTGCTAAATCTGTCGTTACTGCTGTACTGTTGTGGCTGGGCAAGTTATTTAGTGTCCGTCAAAGCACATTTTTTGTTCTGGGTTGAAATACAATTCCCAATTTAGCAATTTCCTAATTTATTGGTTTCTGCTGTATCAGAGCTATTTGAAATCTATCCCTAAAAGGGTATATCAGATTCAAGGTGCACATAGGGTCATTCTGAATAACTTCACACACACACACGCTACTGTGCATTTCCAAGTCTAATTCTGTCAGTAAACCTATACCTGTCACCCAGCGCCTAAATACTAGGCCTCAAATTTATATTCAGCTAAATCTGTCGTTACTGCTGTACTGTTGTGGCTGGGCAAGTTATTTAGTGTCCCTCAAAGCACATTTTTTGTTCTGGATTGAAATACAATTCCAAATTTAGCAATTTCCTAATTTAGTTGTTTCTGCTGTATCAGGCCTACTTTAAATTTATCCCTAAAATGGTATATCAGATTCAAGGTGCACATAGGGTCATTCTGAATAACTTCACACACACGCTACTGTGCATTTCCAAGTCTAATTCTGTCAGTAAATCTATACCTGTCACCGAGCGCCTAAATACTAGGCCTCAAATTTATATCCAGCTAAATCTGTCATTACTGCTGTACTGTTGTGGCTGGTCAAGTTATTTAGTGTCCGTCAAAGCACATTTTTTGTTCTGGGTTGAAATACAATTCCCAATTTAGCAATTTCCTAATTTAGTGGTTTCTGCTGTATCAGAGCTATTTGAAATCTATCCCTAACAGGGTATATCAGATTCAAGGTGCACATAGGGTCATTCTGAATAACTTCACACACACGCTACTGTGCATTTCCAAGTCTAATTCTGTCAGTAAACCTATACCTGTCACCCAGCGCCTAAATACTAGGCCTCAAATTTATATCCAGCTAAATCTGTCGTTACTGCTGTACTGTTGTGGCTGGGCAAGTTATTTAGTGTCCGTCAAAGCACATTTTTTGTTCTGGGTTGAAATACAATTCCCAATTTAGCAATTTCCTAATTTATTGGTTTCTGCTGTATCAGAGCTATTTGAAATCTATCCCTAAAAGGGTATATAAGATTCAAGGTGCACATAGGGTCATTCTGAATATTTTCACACACACGCTACTGTGCATTTCCAAGTCTAATTCTGTCAGTAAACCTATACCTGTCACCCAGCGCCTAAATACTAGGCCTCAAATTTATATCCAGCTAAATCTGTCGTTACTGCTGTACTGTTGTGGCTGGGCAAGTTATTTAGTGTCCGTCAAAGCACAGTTTTTGTTCTGGGTGGAAATACAATTCCCAATTTAGCAATTTCCTAATTTAGTGGTTTCTGCTGTATCAGGCCTACTTTAAATACATCCCTAAAAGGGTATATCAGAATCAAGGTGCTGATAGGGTCATTCTAAATAACTTCACACACACGCTACTGTGCATATCCCAGTCTAATTCTGTCCGTAAAACGTATACCTGTCACCCAGCGCCTAAATACTAGGCCTCAAATTTATATCCTGCTAAATCTGTCGTTACTGCTGTACTGTTGTGGCTGGGCAAGTTATTTAGAGTCCGTCAAAGCACAGTTTTTGTTCTGGGTTGAAATACAATTCCCAATTTAGCAATTTCATAATTTAGTGGTTTCTGCTGTATCAGAGCTATTTTAAATCTATCCATAAAAAGGTATATAAGATTCAAGGTGCACATAGGGTCATTCTGAATAACTTCACACACACGCTACTGTGCATTTCCAAGTCTAATTCTGTCAGTAAACCTATACCTGTCACCCAGCGCCTAAATACTAGTCCTCAAATTTATATCCAGCTAAATCTGTCGTTACTGCTGTACTGTTGTGGCTGGGCAAGTTATTTAGTGTCCGTCAAAGCACATTTTTTGTTCTGGGTTGAAATACAATTCCCAATTTAGCAATTTCCTCATTTAGTGATTTCTGCTGTATCAGGCCTACTTTAAATCTATCTCTAAAAGGGTATATCAGATTCAAGGTGCTGATAGGGTCATTCTCAATAACTTCACACACACGCTACTGTGCATATCCCAGTCTAATTCTGTCCGTAAAACGTATACCTGTCACTCAGCGCCTAAATACTAGGCCTCAAATTTATATCCTGCTAAATCTGTCGTTACTGCTGTACTGTTGTGGCTGGGCAAGTTATTTAGTGTCCGTCAAAGCACATTTTTTGTTCTGGGTTGAAATACAATTCCCAATTTAGCAATTTCCTAATTTATTGGTTTCTGCTGTATCAGAGCTATTTGAAATCTATCCCTAAAAGGGTATATCAGATTCAAGGTGCACATAGGGTCATTCTGAATAACTTCACACACACACACGCTACTGTGCATTTCCAAGACTAATTCTGTCAGTAAACCTATACCTGTCACCCAGTGCGTAAATACTAGGCCTCAAATTTATATCCAGCTAAATCTGTCGATACTGCTGTACTGTTGTGGCTGGGCAAGTTATTTAGTGTCCGTCAAAGCACATTTTTTGTTCTGGGTTGAAATACAATTCCCAATTTAGCAATTTCCTAATTTAGTGGTTTCTGCTGTATCAGGCCTACTTTAAATACATCCCTAAAAGGGTATATCAGAATCAAGGTGCTGATAGGGTCATTCTCAATAACTTCACACACACGCTACTGTGCATATCCCAGTCTAATTCTGTCCGTAAAACGTATACCTGTCACCCAGCGCCTAAATACTAGGCCCCAAATTTATATCCTGCTAAATCTGTCGTTACTGCTGTACTGTTGTGGCTGGGCAAGTTATTTTGTGTCCGTCAAAGCACAGTTTTTGTTCTGGGTTGAAATACAATTCCCAATTTAGCAATTTCCTAATTTAGTGGTTTCTGCTGTATCAGGCCTACTTTAAATACATCCCTAAAAGGGTATATCAGAATCAAGGTGCTGATAGGGTCATTCTCAATAACTTCACACACACGCTACTGTGCAGTCTAATTCTGTCCGTAAAACGTATACCTGTCACCCAGCGCCTAAATACTAGGCCTCAAATTTATATCCTGCTAAATCTGTCGTTACTGCTGTACTGTTGTGGCTCCCCCTGCTACCTCTTCTGCTGCTGCCGCCTCGGCCTCTTCTGCTGCTGCCGCCTCGGCCTCTTCTGCTGCTGCCGCCTCGGCCTCTGGAGGAACGTTGGCACCTGCCGCCCAGCAAACAGGGGATGTACCACCAACACCACCACCACCTCCGTCACCAAGCATCTCCACCATGTCACACGGCAGCGTTCAGCTCTCCATCTCACAAACATTTGAGAGAAAATTCCCACCTAGCCACCCTCGATCCCTGGCCCTGAATGCCAGCATTTCTAAACTACTGGCCTATGAAATGCTGTCATTTAGGCTGGTGGACACAGACAGCTTCAAACAGCTTATGTCGCTTGCTGTCCCACAGTATGTTGTTCCCAGCCGCCACTACTTCTCCAAGAGAGCCGTGCCTTCCCTGCACAACCAAGTATCCGATAAAATCAAGTGTGCACTGCGCAACGCCATCTGTAGCAAGGTCCACCTAACCACAGATACGTGGATCAGTAAGCACGGCCAGGGACGCTATATCTCCCTAACTGCACACTGGGTAAATGTAGTGGCAGCTGTGCCCCAGGCGGAAAGCTTTTTGGCGCACGTCCTTCCGCCGCCAAGGATCGCAGGGCAACATTCTTTGCCTCCTGTTGCCACCTCCTCCTTCTCGGCTTCCTCCTCCTCTTCTTCCACCTGCTCATCCAGTCAGCCACACACCTTTACCACCAACTTCAGCACAGCCCGGGGTAAACGTCAGCAGGCCATTCTGAAACTCATATGTTTGGGGGACAGGCCCCACACCGCACAGGAGTTGTGGCGTGGTATAGAACAACAGACCGACGAGTGATTGCTGCCGGTGAGCCTCAAGCCCGGCCAGGTGGTGTGCGATAATGGGCGAAATCTCGTTGCAGCTCTGGGACTAGCCGGTTTGACGCACATCCCTTGCCTGGCGCATGTGCTGAATTTAGTGGTGCAGAAGTTCATTCACAACTACCCCGACATGTCAGAGCTGCTGCATAAAGTGCGGGCCGTCTGTTCGCGCTTCCGGCGTTCACATCCTGCCGCTGCTCGCCTGTCTGCGCTACAGCGTAACTTCGGCCTTCCCGCTCACCGCCTCATATGCGACGTGCCCACCAGGTGGAACTCCACCTTGCACATGCTGGACAGACTGTGCGAGCAGCAGCAGGCCATAGTGGAGTTTCAGCTGCAGCACGCACGGGTCAGTCGCATTGCGGAACAGCACCACTTCACCACCAATGACTGGGCCTCCATGCGAGACCTGTGTGCCCTGTTGCGCTGTTTCGAGTACTCCACCAACATGGCCAGTGGCGATGACGCCGTTATCAGCGTTACAATACCACTTCTATGTCTCCTTGAGAAAACACTTAGGGCGATGATGGAAGAGGAGGTGGCCCAGGAGGAGGAGGAGGAGGAGGAGGAAGAGGGGTAATTTTTAGCACTTTCAGGCCAGTCTCTTCGAAGTGACTCAGAGGGAGGTTTTTTGCAACAGCAGAGGCCAGGTACAAATGTGGCCAGCCAGGGCCCACTACTGGAGGACGAGGATGAGGAGGAGGTGGAGGAGGATGAGGATGAAGCATGGTCACAGCAGGGTGGCACCCAACGCAGCTCGGGCCCATCACTGGTGCGTGGCTGGGGGGAAAGGCAGGACGATGACGATACGCCTCCCACAGAGGACAGCTTGTCCTTACCCCTGGGCAGCCTGGCACACATGAGCGACTACATGCTGCAGTGCCTGCGCAACGACAGCAGAGTTGCCCACATTTTAACGTGTGCGGACTACTGGGTTGCCACCCTGCTGGATCCACGGTACAAAGACAATGTGCCCACCTTACTTCCTGCAGTGGAGCGTGATAGGAAGATGCGCGAGTACAAGCGCACGTTGGTAGACGCGCTACTGAGAGCATTCCCAAATGTCACAGGGGAACAAGTGGAAGCCCAAGGCCAAGGCAGAGGAGGAGCAAGAGGTCGCCAAGGCAGCTGTGTCACGGCCAGCTCCTCTGAGGGCAGGGTTAGCATGGCAGAGATGTGGAAAAGTTTTGTCAACACGCCACAGCTAACTGCACCACCACCTGATACGCAACGTGTTAGCAGGAGGCAACATTTCACTAACATGGTGGAACAGTACGTGTGCACACCCCTCCACGTACTGACTGATGGTTCGGCCCCATTCAACTTCTGGGTCTCTAAATTGTCCACGTGGCCAGAGCTAGCCTTTTATGCCTTGGAGGTGCTGGCCTGCCCGGCGGCCAGCGTTTTGTCTGAACGTGTATTCAGCACGGCAGGGGGCCGTTCATAAAAATGAACCAGGCATGGATCCCACAGGACCTGTCCATCCCTTGTGCAGATTAGACATTAACTACCTCCTCTTAACCATATATTATTGTACTCCAGGGCACTTCCTCATTCAATCCTATTTTTATTTTCATTTTACCATTATATTGCGAGGCTACCCAAAGTTGAATGAACCTCTCCTCTGTCTGGGTGCCGGGGCCTAAATATATGCCAATGGACTGTTCCAATGTTGGGTGACGTGAAGCCTGATTCTCTGCTATGACATGCAGACTAATTCTCTGCTGATATGAAGACAGATTCTCTGTTACGGGACCTCTCTCCTCTGCCTGGGTGCTGGGCCTAAATATCTGACAATGGACTGTTGCAGTGGTGGCTGACGTGAAGCCTGATTCTCTGCTATGACATGCAGACTAATTCTCTGCTGACATGAAGCCAGATTCTCTGTTACGGGACCTCTCTCCTCTGCCTGGGTGCCGGGGCCTAAATATCTGAGAATGGACTGTTCCAGTGGTGGGTGACGTGAAGCCAGATTCTCTGCCATGGGACCTCTCTCCAATTGATATTGGTTAATTTTTATTTTTTTTATATTTATTTTATTTTATTTTAACATCCAGGTGTCCGCTCAACTCTAGTTGTAAGCCATGATGACAGGCATGTACAGGTGTTTCCTGTTGTGGACACCAAACAATGTACATGTTGTTGCACCATCTAGCTAGAACAGTTGACACATCAGTCACTCACTATTTAGCTAGTTTCTGCTATATTTGTCATGGGCCATTTACATGGGCCGATGCACAGGGATTGGGAATGAATGGTAATTCCTGATCACTGCACGATTGTTAAACTGCCATAGAGCTGTATTTGTATACAGCAAGCATCTCCTCTGTAAAGGGAAGAATGATCGCTACTATGATCGTTTATGCCCATACAGGTTCATTGTTTGTCTGATGCACATGCCTATTAATTAAAGACAATGTGCTGCTGACAAACAAAAATTTTAGTTTCCAGATGTGATTAAACGAATATTTTGTCAGATGATCAGTGGCACCTTTATATGGAGTAGTTATCGTGAATGGGCATTCTTACAGAGGTTCATCCCTAATAATTGTCATGATCCTGCTGCTGCTGAGCGGCGTGGAAAAAAATCCCATTCTAAGGATCACTTTGCCACATACAAGCAATCCCTCCTCATTTTCAAATCCCCACTCTCTGATGCAAAACAGACCTACTTCTCATCTCTCATATCTTCCCAGTCCCACAACACTAAACAACTTTTTAACACTTTCAACACTCTTCTCTGTCTCCCAGCGCCCCCACCCTCTCCTCTTATCTCAGCTGAGGACTTTGCCACATACTTCAAACAAAAGATTGTCAACATCAGTGAAAGCTTCAGGGCACAGTCCCTACAACTCCCTTACACAACTACTCAGTCCTCTTCTCCCAAAACCTGCTTCTCCACCATTACTGAAGAAAAACTCTCCACTCTACTCTCCAGATCACATCTCACCACCTGTGCACTTGACCCAATCTCATCCCACCTCATCCCTAACCTGACCACAGTGTTTAGCCCAGTCCTAACTCATCTGTTCAACCTATCACTAACCTCTGGTGTCTTCCCCTCTGGTTTTAAACATGCTCCCATTACACCCATCCTCAAAAAGCCTTCACTTCACCCATCTTCTTTGTCCAGTTATTGCCCCATATTACTTCTTCCATATGCCTTAAAGCTACTTGAGCAACATGTTCATTCTGAACTGTCCTCTCACCTCTCCTCCTGCTCCCTCGTTCACCGGCTACAATCTGGCTTCTGACTCCACCACTTGACTGAAACTACCATTACAAAAGTCACCAATGACCTGCTAACAGCCAAAACAAAAAAACATGAATCTGTCCTCCGTCTCCTTGACCTGTCCTCTGCTTTTGACACTGTCAACCACTTCCTTCTGTTACAAACTCTCTCATCTCTTCACATCAGTGACCTGGCCTTCTCCTGGATCACATCATACCTCACAGACTGGACATTTAACGTCTCCCTCTCACACACCACCTCCTCATCTCATTCCCTCTCTGTTGGTGTCCCGCAAGGCTCTGTCCTATGACCCCTGCTCTTCTCTATCTACACTTTCGGCATGGGACAGCTCATAGTCCTATGGCTTTCGGTATCACTTTCATGCTGACGAAACACAAATCTACCTCTCTGGTCCAGACATCACCACTAGGGTTGAGCGAACCCGAACTGTAAAGTTTGTGTTCATACCGAACTTTAGGATTTTTGGACAGCGGACCCGAACCCGAACATTTCAGTAAAAGTTCGGGTTTGGGTTCAGTGTTTGGCTATTTTATGGCGCTTTTTGAAAGGCTGCAGAGCAGCCAATCAACAAGCTTTTAACTCTGTGCCCTTGGAAGCCATCACAGCCATGCCTACTAATGGCATGGCTATGATTGGCCAGAGCAGCATGTGACCCAGCCTCTATATAAGCTGAAGTCACGTAGCGCTGCACGTCACTCTGCTGTTACTAGTGTAGGGAGAGGATGCTGCTGCTGTGAGGGAGAGAATAGGAAACAATCTTTAATCAGAAGTGCTTTTTAACTCAGCAATCTGCCTAGATTTAGTTTTGTGGGTGCAGTGCACAATCTTTTTACCCTGTCCTGAGCCCAGTGACAGAGAAAAAGAACTTTTATCCGTCTGTTAGTAAGGTGGCGGCGGTTGCCATTTTATGCAAGCTCAGTGCACCAGCACAGCATATGTGCTTTTGTGACATTCAAATACAAGCTTGAAATACTGCAATAATAATCTGGGTTTAAAAAAAAAAAAAAAAATTTCCCAATGCCCTCCATCTGGGGCCTCTGCTGCATTAGTCAGTGTGCAATTTAAGCTATAAATATAGCTATAGTTTTCTGTGTTTTAAAAAACACCCTTTTTGGGCAAAATACTCAATTGTACAACCCTTGCTGCATCTTTACGTGTGAAATTCAAGCGTTATATACTGCTGTCATATTCTGTTATTCAAAAGCACCCTTTTTGGGCAAAATACTTAATTTGCGGCCTTGTCTGCATCTGTCAGTGTGAGATACACCCTTTAGATACTGTTGTTCTATTCTGCTATAAAAAAATAAACATTTAGGGCAAAAAACATAAGTTTGCAGCCTTTGCTGCATCTGTCATTGTGAGATACACCCTTTAGATACTGTTGTTCTATTCTGCTTTTAAAAAAACACCTATTTAGGTCAAGAAAAATTTATTTTGCAGCCTTTGCTGCATCTGTAATTGTGAGATACACGCGTTAGATACTGTTGTTCTATTCTGTTATTAACCACTTGCCGCACACGTAACACCGAAAGGCGCCCGGGCGGCGGCATACTCAGGCTCAGCGACGCCTATTGGCGTCATCTCTTGTGATGAACGCGCGTGAACGCGTGAACGCGCGCATGATCATTCGCTGGCATGCTGTAAATGCGATTTTTTTTACATCAGAAAGGTATATTAGACGCTGTTTTGTTAACAGCGTCTAATATACCTGCTACCTGGTCCTCTGGTGGTCCCTTTTGGTTGGATCGACCACCAGAGGACACAGGCAGCTCTGTAAGTAGCACCAATCACCACACTACACTACACACACACCCTGTCACTTATTAACCCCCTTATTAACCCCTGATCACCCCATATAGACTCCCTGATCACCCCCCTGTCATTGATCACCCCCTAGCTACTTGTTAGGTAGTTAGCACCCAGCCCACCGCACCGCAGTCACTGATTAGTCGCTGATTAGCGTCATCGCTGTCACTAATCAGCACTAGTCCAATATAGTATCTGTAAGTGATCAAGACTGATCGCAATCAGATCTATATCAGTACATTAGGGTCACCTTAGGCTCTACAAAAAACGCAGTGTTCGCCCGATCAGGCCTGATCTCTTGCCCACACTTGCATTCAGTCCGCCCCACCGCAGTGTCTATCTGCTATATTCAGATGGATATACCCCTATACATCAGGTCATGAATAACAGGCTGCAAAAAAACAGACTCTCACACAAAAGTACCCACTGGGAACGTGAACATACCCACAGACATGATGGAGTGCTGAGACACCGGACACAGGGCAGGCTGGAACCCAGACGCGTGTTTCGCCTCAGCTTCGTCAGGAGACAAACAAAAACGGATCACGGAACAACGGAACCCCGTTTTGTGGACCGTGAAAAAATACTGTCGTGTGCATGAGGCCAAAGTCAAAGCTGCTTCAAAATGTGGAAATTCACATTTTTGTACCATAGTTTGTAAATGCTATAACCTTTGCGCAAACCAATAAATATACACTTATTGGATTTTTTTTATCAAAGACATGTAGCACAATAAATTCTGACACAAACTTGTATAGAAATGTAATTATATTTGAACAATTTTACCAGAAAAAGTTAAAAATACACTTTTTTGAGAAAATTGTGGTCTATTTTGATTAATATAAAAAAAACGAAAAATCTCAGCAGCAATCAAATACCACCAAAAGAAAGCTGTATTTGTGAGAAGAAAAGGAGGTAAAATTCATTTGGGTGCCAAGTTGC
The DNA here is from genome assembly GCF_014858855.1 of Bufo gargarizans. Lineage (NCBI taxonomy): Eukaryota > Metazoa > Chordata > Amphibia > Anura > Bufonidae > Bufo > Bufo gargarizans. Next base: position 420,006,147 of record NC_058080.1, on the reverse strand, counting down.
AATAAACCGTTAAAGTTGTGAAGTGCCGATTTGTAAAAAAGGGCCTGGTCACTAGGGGGGTATAAACCTGTGGCCCTTAAGTGGTTAAAAATAACACCCATGTTGGACAAGAATCTAAATTTGAGAAATATGAGGAGAGCGTCAAATAAGGGACGTGGCCCCGGTCGTGGTGCTGCTGGTGGAGCTCCTGTTGCAGTGAGAGGACGTGGTCGATCTGTGCCAGCAACATGCACAAATGAAACACCTTCCTCAGGTACGAGTAGGCGACAGAACCTTCAGCTGTATTTTGTAGGGCCTAATGCGGCTCTACGAATGGTGAGGCCAGAACAAGTACAGGCGATAGTAGATTGGGTTGATGACAGTGCCTCCAGTTCTTTTGCATTGTCTCCCACCCAGTCTCCTGCTGAAAGATCAGAGTTGGCACCTGCAGCCGATGTCCATCAGTCTTTCACCTCACCCCCTTGCAAATCAACGAAGCAGTCTGAGCCCCAAGTCATGCAGCAGTCTCTTCTGCTTTTTGATGACTCTGCTAGCAGGGTTGCGCAGGGCCATCCACATAGCCCTGCCCCAGAAGTGGAAGAGATTGAATGCACCGATGCCCAACCACTTATGTTTCAAGATGAGTACATGGGAGGACCACCGCAGCACGTCTCGGATGATGACGAAACACAGGTGCCAACTGCTGTGGCTTTTGAAAGTGTGCAGACCGACAAGGAGGGCAGGGGTGAAGACTGGGTGGAGGACGATGAGGTCCTCAACCCCACATGGAATCAAGATCATGCGAGTGACCTGTGTAGTTCAGAGGAAGAGGTGGTGGTCGCACAGAGCCACCAGCACAGCAGAAGAGGGAGCAGGGTGCAAAAGCGGAGCGGCCGTCCCCTAGACAGTGTGCCTGCTACTGCCCACCACAGCAAGGGATCGAGCACACCAAAGCCAGCTCCAAGGAGTTCCCTGGCATGGCAGTTCTTCAGACAATGTGCTGATGACAAGACACAAGTGGTTTGCACGCTGTGCAGTCAGAGCCTGAAGCGAGCCATAAACGTTCTCAACCTGATCACAACCTGCATGACCAGGCATCTAAGTGCAAAGCACAAGCTGCAGTTGAGTAGGCACCTCAAAAACCAAGAAAGGTTTCTGGCTCCTCCTGCTTCCTTTTCTGCTGCAGTCTCGGCCTCGTCATCCACCTCTGGAGTGACAGTACCACCTGCCACCCCGCAAACAGAGGATCTGCCAGCAACACCACCACCTGGGTCACCAAGCATCTCCACAATGTCCCATTGAAGCGTTCAGCTCTCCATCTCCCAAACACTGGAGCGGAAGAGGAAGTTCCCACCCGCGATCCCTGGCCCTGAATGCCAGAATTTCAAAATGACTGTCCTTTGAAATGCTGTCATTCCATCTGGTGGAGACAGAGAGTTTTAAAAGCCTTATGGCGGTGACTGTCCCACAGTACAGATTCTAGTAAGAAGCAGGGCGGCACTACCTTCTTTAAATTCGCGGTGCACGTGTCCGTGGAATGGCGTCCAGACAAACGTTTCAAAGGAAAGGACCGGCACTTCGCTGATGTAGATCACAATGTAGATTTATTCAGTCACATATTCAAAATGGCATAGTGACGCGTTTCAGCACAGATGTGCTTTCATCAGACTGCATAAAACATCTTACACTCCAGCTATTTATACATAAATGAAACACAAAGGAACTGACATCATCAAAGAAGCTCCGCCTCCCTCATTAAATAAAATTCGCATATCAAATAATCGCAATGAAAAATTCGCATTGAAAAATTCGCAATTGAAAATTCGCAACTGAAAATTCGCAATTGAAAATTGAAAATTGAAAATTCGCAATTGAAAATTCGCAACTGAAAATTCGCAATTGAAAATTCGCAAAAAACATATCCACTCTATACTGGCGAAGATTTTCAGTCACATAGTCCATTCTTGCAGTGATTAATCACGCTGAAGAAAAAAAGAAATATATTTATCGGATTGCATAAGGCCGAATGCCTTATAGGAAGCAGGACACATTGTACTCACGATTGAGGCCCCTGGGCTCCATTGTCTGAAGACGATGGATCCAGTAAGCCTCCCTTTTCAATAACAATTTATTTCTGTCACCCCCTCGACGGGGTAATGATACACCTTCAATAATCTGATACCTCAACTGCGAGATGTTGTGTTTTTTATCATAAAAATGAAGGGGTATTGGGAGTAATAAATTCTGTTTACGGATAGTAGATTTGTGTTTACTTAGTCTGTCCTTCATTCTCATTGAGGTTTCCCCCACATATAGTAATCCACATGGACATTTAAGAATGTAGACCACAAATCTACTATCACAAGTGAACGTGCCCCTTATTGGAATATTTTCACCTGAGTGAGGGTGGGAAAAACATGAACCCTTTATAACGCTGGAACAATTGACACAGTTTAAACAAGGAAAAGTGCCCCGTCTAGGTGTAGATAAAGTACTCTGTCCTCTTTCTATTTTATTACTTCCCACATCCGCCCGGACTATTTTATCCCTAATATTTTCTGCCCGTTTATAGCATATCATGGGTGGCCTCTGGAACTCTCCTATCCGTGGATAGGACTTAGATAATATGTGCCAATGTTGATTAACAATAGTCCTAAGGCGCTGGGACCAGGGATGGTATTTAATCACTAAGGGGATCCTTGTTTCTTTCTTAGTTCTATCTGGTGGTGTAATCTCAGCTTTATTACGCTGTATTTTCAATAGATCAGGGGGGTAGCCTCGCTCTCTAAATTTATTGGTCATATCGTCTAATCTTGTTTGACACATATCCCTATCACTAACGATCCGTCTAACCCTCTGGTATTGGGAATATGGGATAGATTCCTTGATGGTTGCTGGGTGACTACTTGAAAAGGACAGCAAACTGTTCCTATCCGTTGGTTTCACGAATAAATCCGTCTGTATTTTACCTTCTTTGTCCCTAGTAGAGTTGAGCGAACACCTGGATGTTCGGGTTCGAGAAGTTCGGCCGAACATCCCGGAAATGTTCGGGTTCGGGATCCGAACCCGATCCGAACTTCGTCCCGAACCCGAACCCCATTGAAGTCAATGGGGACCCGAACTTTTCGGCACTAAAAAGGCTGTAAAACAGCCCAGGAAAGAGCTAGAGGGCTGCAAAAGGCAGCAACATGTAGGTAAATCCCCTGCAAACAAATGTGGATAGGGAAATGAATTAAAATAAAAATTAAATAAATAAAAATTAACCAAAATCAATTGGAGAGAGGTTCCATAGCAGAGAATCTGGCTTCCCGTCACCCACCACTGGAACAGTCCATTCTCAGATATTTAGGCCCCGGCACCCAGGCAGAGGAGAGAGGTCCCGTAACAGACAATCTGTCTTCATGTCAGCAGAGAATTAGTCTGCATGTCATAGCAGAGAATGAGGCTTCACGTCAGCCACCACTGCAACAGTCCATTGGCATATATTTAGGCCCAGCACCCAGGCAGAGGAGGGAGGTCCCGTAACAGAGAATCTGTCTTCATGTCAGCAGAGAATTAGTCTGCATGTCATAGCAGAGAATGAGGCTTCACGTCAGCCACCACTGCAACAGTCCATTGGCATATATTTAGGCCCAGCACACACACAGGCAGAGGAGAGAGGTCCCGTAACAGAGAATCTGGCTTCATGTCAGCAGAGAATCAGTCTGCATGTCATAGCAGAGAATGAGGCTTCACGTCAGCCACCACTGCAACAGTCCATTGGCATATATTTAGGCCCAGCACACACACAGGCAGAGGAGAGAGGTCCCGTAACAGAGAATCTGTCTTCATGTCAGCAGAGAATTAGTCTGCATGTCATAGCAGAGAATGAGGCTTCACGTCAGCCACCACTGCAACAGTCCATTGGCATATATTTAGGCCCAGCACCCAGGCAGAGGAGGGAGGTCCCGTAACAGAGAATCTGTCTTCATGTCAGCAGAGAATTAGTCTGCATGTCATAGCAGAGAATGAGGCTTCACGTCAGCCACCACTGCAACAGTCCATTGGCATATATTTAGGCCCAGCACCCAGGCAGAGGAGGGAGGTCCCGTAACAGAGAATCTGGCTTCATGTCAGCAGAGAATCAGTCTTCATATCATAGCAGAGAATCAGGCTTCACGTCACCCACCACTGTAAGAGTCAATTTTCATAAATTTAGGCCCAGAACCCAGGCAGAGGAGAAAGGTCCCGTAACAGACAATCTGGCTTCATGTCAGCAGAGAATCAGTCTTCATATCATAGCAGAGAATCAGGCTTCACGTCACCCACCACTGCAACAGTCCATTGGCATATATTTAGGCCTAGCACACAGGCAGAGCAGAGAGGTCCCGTAACAGACAATCTGGCTTCATGACAGCAGAGAATCAGTCTGCATGTCATAGCAGAGAATGAGGCTTCACGTCAGCCACCACTGCAACAGTCCATTGGCATATATTTAGGCCCAGCACCCAGGCAGAGGAGGGAGGTCCCGTAACAGAGAATCTGTCTTCATGTCAGCAGAGAATTAGTCTGCATGTCATAGCAGAGAATGAGGCTTCACGTCAGCCACCACTGCAACAGTCCATTGGCATATATTTAGGCCCAGCACCCAGGCAGAGGAGGGAGGTCCCGTAACAGAGAATCTGTCTTCATGTCAGCAGAGAATTAGTCTGCATGTCATAGCAGAGAATGAGGCTTCACGTCAGCCACCACTGCAACAGTCCATTGGCATATATTTAGGCCCAGCACCCAGGCAGAGGAGGGAGGTCCCGTAACAGAGAATCTGGCTTCATGTCAGCAGAGAATCAGTCTTCATATCATAGCAGAGAATCAGGCTTCACGTCACCCACCACTGTAAGAGTCAATTTTCATAAATTTAGGCCCAGAACCCAGGCAGAGGAGAAAGGTCCCGTAACAGACAATCTGGCTTCATGTCAGCAGAGAATCAGTCTTCATATCATAGCAGAGAATCAGGCTTCACGTCACCCACCACTGTAAGAGTCAATTTTCATAAATTTAGGCCCAGAACCCAGGCAGAGGAGAAAGGTCCCGTAACAGACAATCTGGCTTCATGTCAGCAGAGAATCAGTCTTCATATCATAGCAGAGAATCAGGCTTCACGTCACCCACCACTGTAAGAGTCAATTTTCATAAATTTAGGCCCAGAACCCAGGCAGAGGAGAAAGGTCCCGTAACAGACAATCTGGCTTCATGTCAGCAGAGAATCAGTCTTCATATCATAGCAGAGAATGAGGCTTCACGTCAGCCACCACTGCAACAGTCCATTGGCATATATTTAGGCCCAGCACCCAGGCAGAGGAGGGAGGTCCCGTAACAGAGAATCTGTCTTCATGTCAGCAGAGAATTAGTCTGCATGTCATAGCAGAGAATGAGGCTTCACGTCAGCCACCACTGCAACAGTCCATTGGCATATATTTAGGCCCAGCACCCAGGCAGAGGAGAGAGGTCCCGTAACAGACAATCTGGCTTCATGTCAGCAGAGAATCAGTCTTCATATCATAGCAGAGAATCAGGCTTCACGTCACCCACCACTGCAACAGTCCATTGGCATATATTTAGGCCTAGCACACAGGCAGAGCAGAGAGGTCCCGTAACAGACAATCTGGCTTCATGACAGCAGAGAATCAGTCTTCATATCATAGCAGAGAATCAGGCTTCACGTCACCCACCACTGTAAGAGTCCATTGTCATAAATTTAGGCCCAGCACCCAGGCAGAGGAGAAAGGTCCCGTAACAGACAATCTGGCTTCATGTCAGCAGAGAATTAGTCTGCATGTCATAGCAGAGAATCAGGCTTCATGTCAGCCACCACTGCAACAGTCCATTGGCATATATTTAGGCCTAGCACACAGGCAGAGGAGAGGTTCATTCAACTTTGGGTAGCATCGCAATATAATGGTAAAATGAAAATAAAAATAGGATTGAATGAGGAAGTGCCCTGGAGTCCAATAATATATGGTTATGGGGAGGTAGTTAATGTCTAATCTGGACAAGGGACGGACAGGTCCTGTGGGATCCATGCCTGGTTCATTTTTATGAACGTCAGCTTGTCCACATTGGCTGTAGACAGGCGGCTGCGTTTGTCTGTAATGACGCCCCCTGCCGTGCTGAATACACGTTCAGACAAAACGCTGGCTGCCGGGCAGGCCAGCACCTCCAAGGCATAAAAGGCTAGCTCTGGCCACGTGGACAATTTAGAGACCCAGAAGTTGAATGGGGCCGAACCATCAGTCAGTACGTGGAGGGGTGTGCACACGTACTGTTCCACCATGTTAGTGAAATGTTGCCTCCTGCTAACACGTTGCGTATCAGGTGGTGGTGCAGTTAGCTGTGGCGTGTTGACAAAAGTTTTCCACATCTCTGCCATGCTAACCCTGCCCTCAGAGGAGCTGGCCGTGACACAGCTGCCTTGGCGACCTCTTGCTCCTCCTCTGCCTTGGCCTTGGGCTTCCACTTGTTCCCCTGTGACATTTGGGAATGCTCTCAGTAGCGCGTCTACCAACGTGCGCTTGTACTCGCGCATCTTCCTATCACGCTCCAGTGCAGGAAGTAAGGTGGGCACATTGTCTTTGTAGCGTGGATCCAGCAGGGTGGCAACCCAGTAGTCCGCACCGGTTAAAATGTGGGCAACTCTGCTGTCGTTGCGCAGGCACTGCAGCATGTAGTCGCTCATGTGTGCCAGGCTGCCCAGGGGTAAGGACAAGCTGTCCTCTGTGGGAGGCGTATCGTCATCGTCCTGCCTTTCCCCCCAGCCACGCACCAGTGATGGACCCGAGCTGCGTTGGGTGCCACCCCGCTGTGACCATGCTTCATCCTCATCCTCCTCCACCTCCTCCTCATCCTCGTCCTCCTCGTCCTCCAGTAGTGGGCCCTGGCTGGCCACATTTGTACCTGGCCTCTGCTGTTGCAAAAAACCTCCCTCTGAGTCACTTCGAAGAGACTGGCCTGAAAGTGCTAAAAATGACCCCTCTTCCTCATCCTCCTCCTCCTCCTCCTGGGCCACCTCCTGTTCCATCATCGCCCTAAGTGTTTTCTCAAGGAGACATAGAAGTGGTATTGTAACGCTGATAACGGTGTCATCGCCACTGGCCATGTTGGTGGAGTACTCGAAACAGCGCAACAGGGCACACAGGTCTCGCATGGAGGCCCAGTCATTGGTGGTGAAGTGGTGCTGTTCTGTAGTGCGACTGACCCGTGCGTGCTGCAGCTGAAACTCCACTATGGCCTGCTGCTGCTCGCACAGTCTGTCCAGCATGTGCAAGGTGGAGTTCCACCTGGTGGGCACGTCGCATATGAGGCGGTGAGCGGGAAGGCCGAAGTTACGCTGTAGCGCAGACAGGCGAGCAGCGGCAGGATGTGAACGCCGGAAGCGCGAACAGACGGCCCGCACTTTATGCAGCAGCTCTGACATGTCGGGGTAGTTGTGAATGAACTTCTGCACCACCAAATTCAGCACATGCGCCAAGCAAGGGATGTGCGTCAAACCTGGCTAGTCCCAGAGCTGCAACGAGATTTCGCCCATTATCACACACCACCAGGCCGGGCTTGAGGCTCACCGGCAGCAACCACTCGTCGGTCTGTTGTTCAATACCCCGCCACAACTCCTGTGCGGTGTGGGGCCTGTCCCCCAAACATATGAGTTTCAGAATGGCCTGCTGACGTTTACCCCGGGCTGTGCTGAAGTTGGTGGTGAAGGTGTGTGGCTGACTGGATGAGCAGGTGGAAGAAGAGGAGGAGGAAGCCGAGAAGGAGGAGGTGGCAACAGGAGGCAAAGAATGTTGCCCTGCGATCCTTGGCGGCGGAAGGACGTGCGCCAAACAGCTCTCCGCCTGGGGCCCAGCTGCCACTACATTTACCCAGTGTGCAGTTAGGGAGATATAGCGTCCCTGGCCGTGCTTACTGGTCCACGTATCTGTGGTTAGGTGGACCTTGCTACAGATGGCGTTGCGCAGTGCACACTTGATTTTATCGGGATACTTGGTTGTGCAGGGAAGGCACGGCTCTCTTGGAGAAGTAGTGGCGGCTGGGAACAACATACTGTGGGACAGCAAGCGACATGAGCTGTTTGAAGCTGTCTGTGTCCACCAGCCTAAATGACAGCATTTCATAGGCCAGTAGTTTAGAAATGCTGGCATTCAGGGCCAGGGATCGAGGGTGGCTAGGTGGGAATTTACGCTTTCTATCAAATGTTTGTGAGATGGAGAGCTGAACGCTGGCGTGTGACATGGTTGAGACGCTTGGTGACGGAGGTGGTGGTGGTGGTGTTGGTGGTACATCCCCTGTTTGCTGGGCGGCAGGTGCCAACGTTCCTCCAGAGGCGGAGGAAGAGGCCGAGGCGGCAGCAGCAGAATAGGCCGAGGCGGCAGCAGCAGAAGAGGTAGCAGGGGGAGCCTGAGTGACTTCCTTGGTTTTAAGGTGTTTACTCCACTGCAGTTCATGCTTTGCATGCAGGTGCCTGGTCATGCAGGTTGTGCTCAGGTTCAGAACGTTAATGCCTCGCTTCAGGCTCTGATGGCACAGCGTGCAAACCACTCGGGTCTTGTCGTCAGCACATTGTTTGAAGAAGTGCCATGCCAGGGAACTCCTTGAAGCTGCCTTTGGGGTGCTCGGTCCCAGATGGCGGCGGTCAGTAGCAGGCGGAGTCTCTTGGCGGCGGGTGTTCTGCTTTTGCCCACTGCTCCCTCTTTTGCTACGCTGTTGGCTCGGTCTCACCACTGCCTCTTCCTCCGAACTGTGAAAGTCAGTGGCACGACCTTCATTCCATGTGGGGTCTAGGACCTCATCGTCCCCTGCATCGTCTTCCACCCAGTCTTGATCCCTGACCTCCTGTTCAGTCTGCACACTGCAGAAAGACGCAGCAGTTGGCACCTGTGTTTCGTCATCATCAGAGACATGCTGAGGTGGTATTCCCATGTCCTCATCATCAGGAAACATAAGTGGTTGTGCGTCAGTGCATTCTATGTCTTTCACCGCTGGGGAAGGGCTAGGTGGATGCCCTTGGGAAACCCTGCCAGCGGAGTCTTCAAACAGCATAAGAGACTGCTGCATAACTTGAGGCTGAGACAGTTTCCCTGGTATGCATGGGGGTGATGTGACAGACTGATGGGGTTGGTTTTCAGGCGCCATCTGTGCGCTTTCTGCAGAAGACTGGGTGGGAGATAATGTGAACGTGCTGGATCCACTGTCGGCCACCCAATTGACTAATGCCTGTACCTGCTCAGGCCTTACCATCCTTAGAACGGCATTGGGCCCCACCATATATCGCTGTAAATTCTGGCGGCTACTGGGACCTGAGGTAGTTGGTACACTAGGACGTGTGGATGTGGCAGAACGGCCACGTCCTCTCCCAGCACCAGAGGGTCCACTAACACCACCACGACCATGTCCACGTCCGCGTCCCTTACTAGATGTTTTTCTCATTGTTATGGTTCACCACAACAACAAATATATTATTTGGCCCAATGTATTGTATTCAAATTCAGCGGGATATAAATTTGAGGCCTAGTATTTAGGCGCTGGGTGACCGGTATGGATTTAGTGACAGAATTAGACTTGGAAATGCACAGAAGCGTGTGTGTGTGAAGTTATTCTGAATGACCCAATGTGCACCTTGAATATTATATACCCTTTTAGGGATAGATTTCAAATAGCTCTGATATAGCAGAAACCACTAAATTATGAAATTGCTAAATTGGGAATTGTATTTCAACCCAGAACAAGAAATGTGCTTGAACGGACACTAAATAACTCGCCCAGCTACAGCACGTAACGAGAGATTTAGCGGGATATAAATTTGAGGCCTAGTATTTAGGCGCTGGGTGACAGGTATGGGTTTAGTGACAGAATTAGACTTGGAAATACACAGTAGCGGGTGTGTGTGAAGTTATTCTGAATGACCCTATGTGCACCTTGAATATTATATACCCTTTTAGGGATAGATTTCAAATAGCTCTGATATAGCAGAAACCACTAAATTATGAAATTGCTAAATTGGGAATTGTACTTCAACCCAGAACAAAAAATGTGCTTTGACGGACACTAAATAACTTTCCCAGCTACAACAGGACAACGGTAACGAGAGATTTAGAGGGATTTAAATTTGAGGCCTAGTATTTAGGCGCTGGGTGACAGGTATGGGTTTAGTGACAGAATTAGACTTGGAAATACACAGTAGCGGGTGTGTGTGAAGTTATTCTGAATGACCCTATGTGCACCTTCAATATTATATACCCTTTTTGGGATAGATTTCAAATAGCTCTGATATAGCAGGAACCACTAAATTATGAAATTGCTAAATTGGGAATTGTACTTCAACCCAGAACAAAAAATGTGCTTTGACGGGCACTAAATAACTTTCCCAGCTACAACAGGACAACGGTAACGAGAGATTTAGAGGGATTTAAATTTGAGGCCTAGTATTTAGGCGCTGGGTGACAGGTATGGGTTTAGTGACAGAATTAGACTTGGAAATACACAGTAGCGGGTGTGTGTGAAGTTATTCTGAATGACCCTATGTGCACCTTGAATATTATATACCCTTTTAGGGATAGATTTCAAATAGCTCTGATATAGCAGAAACCACTAAATTATGAAATTGCTAAATTGGGAATTGTACTTCAACCCAGAACAAAAAATGTGCTTTGACGGACACTAAATATCTTGCCCAGCAACAACAGTACAGCGGTGGGTAACGAGAGATTTAGAGGGAATTAAATTTGAGGCCTAGTATTTAGGCGCTGGGTCACCGGTATGGATTTAGTGACAGAATTAGACTTGGAAATACACAGTAGCGGGTGTGTGTGAAGTTATTCTGAATGACCCTATGTGCACCTTCAATATTATATACCCTTTTTGGGATAGATTTCAAATAGCTCTGATATAGCAGGAACCACTAAATTATGAAATTGCTAAATTGGGAATTGTACTTCAACCCAGAACAAAAAATGTGCTTTGACGGGCACTAAATAACTTTCCCAGCTACAACAGGACAACGGTAACGAGAGATTTAGAGGGATTTAAATTTGAGGCCTAGTATTTAGGCGCTGGGTGACAGGTATGGGTTTAGTGACAGAATTAGACTTGGAAATACACAGTAGCGGGTGTGTGTGAAGTTATTCTGAATGACCCTATGTGCACCTTCAATATTATATACCCTTTTTGGGATAGATTTCAAATAGCTCTGATATAGCAGGAACCACTAAATTATGAAATTGCTAAATTGGGAATTGTACTTCAACCCAGAACAAAAAATGTGCTTTGACGGGCACTAAATAACTTTCCCAGCTACAACAGGACAACGGTAACGAGAGATTTAGAGGGATTTAAATTTGAGGCCTAGTATTTAGGCGCTGGGTGACAGGTATGGGTTTAGTGACAGAATTAGACTTGGAAATACACAGTAGCGGGTGTGTGTGAAGTTATTCTGAATGACCCTATGTGCACCTTCAATATTATATACCCTTTTAGGGATAGATTTCAAATAGCTCTGATATAGCAGGAACCACTAAATTATGAAATTGCTAAATTGGGAATTGTACTTCAACCCAGAACAAAAAATGTGCTTTGACGGGAACTAAATAACTTTCCCAGCTACAACAGGACAACGGTAACGAGAGATTTAGAGGGATTTAAATTTGAGGCCTAGTATTTAGGCGCTGGGTGACAGGTATGGGTTTAGTGACAGAATTAGACTTGGAAATACACAGTAGCGGGTGTGTGTGAAGTTATTCTGAATGACCCTATGTGCACCTTCAATATTATATACCCTTTTTGGGATAGATTTCAAATAGCTCTGATATAGCAGGAACCACTAAATTATGAAATTGCTAAATTGGGAATTGTACTTCAACCCAGAACAAAAAATGTGCTTTGACGGGCACTAAATAACTTTCCCAGCTACAACAGGACAACGGTAACGAGAGATTTAGAGGGATTTAAATTTGAGGCCTAGTATTTAGGCGCTGGGTGACAGGTATGGGTTTAGTGACAGAATTAGACTTGGAAATACACAGTAGCGGGTGTGTGTGAAGTTATTCTGAATGACCCTATGTGCACCTTCAATATTATATACCCTTTTTGGGATAGATTTCAAATAGCTCTGATATAGCAGGAACCACTAAATTATGAAATTGCTAAATTGGGAATTGTACTTCAACCCAGAACAAAAAATGTGCTTTGACGGGCACTAAATAACTTTCCCAGCTACAACAGGACAACGGTAACGAGAGATTTAGAGGGATTTAAATTTGAGGCCTAGTATTTAGGCGCTGGGTGACAGGTATGGGTTTAGTGACAGAATTAGACTTGGAAATACACAGTAGCGGGTGTGTGTGAAGTTATTCTGAATGACCCTATGTGCACCTTCAATATTATATACCCTTTTAGGGATAGATTTCAAATAGCTCTGATATAGCAGGAACCACTAAATTATGAAATTGCTAAATTGGGAATTGTACTTCAACCCAGAACAAAAAATGTGCTTTGACGGGCACTAAATAACTTTCCCAGCTACAACAGGACAACGGTAACGAGAGATTTAGAGGGATTTAAATTTGAGGCCTAGTATTTAGGCGCTGGGTGACAGGTATGGGTTTAGTGACAGAATTAGACTTGGAAATACACAGTAGCGGGTGTGTGTGAAGTTATTCTGAATGACCCTATGTGCACCTTCAATATTATATACCCTTTTTGGGATAGATTTCAAATAGCTCTGATATAGCAGGAACCACTAAATTATGAAATTGCTAAATTGGGAATTGTACTTCAACCCAGAACAAAAAATGTGCTTTGACGGGACACTAAATACTTTCCCAGCTACAACAGTACAACGGGTAACGAGAGATTTAGAGGGATTTAAATTTGAGGCCTAGTATTTAGGCGCTGGGTGACAGGTATGGGTTTAGTGACAGAATTAGACTTGGAAATACACAGTAGCGGGTGTGTGTGAAGTTATTCTGAATGACCCTATGTGCACCTTCAATATTATATACCCTTTTTGGGATAGATTTCAAATAGCTCTGATATAGCAGGAACCACTAAATTATGAAATTGCTAAATTGGGAATTGTACTTCAACCCAGAACAAAAAATGTGCTTTGACGGGCACTAAATAACTTTCCCAGCTACAACAGGACAACGGTAACGAGAGATTTAGAGGGATTTAAATTTGAGGCCTAGTATTTAGGCGCTGGGTGACAGGTATGGGTTTAGTGACAGAATTAGACTTGGAAATACACAGTAGCGGGTGTGTGTGAAGTTATTCTGAATGACCCTATGTGCACCTTCAATATTATATACCCTTTTTGGGATAGATTTCAAATAGCTCTGATATAGCAGGAACCACTAAATTATGAAATTGCTAAATTGGGAATTGTACTTCAACCCAGAACAAAAAATGTGCTTTGACGGGCACTAAATAACTTTCCCAGCTACAACAGGACAACGGTAACGAGAGATTTAGAGGGATTTAAATTTGAGGCCTAGTATTTAGGCGCTGGGTGACAGGTATGGGTTTAGTGACAGAATTAGACTTGGAAATACACAGTAGCGGGTGTGTGTGAAGTTATTCTGAATGACCCTATGTGCACCTTCAATATTATATACCCTTTTTGGGATAGATTTCAAATAGCTCTGATATAGCAGGAACCACTAAATTATGAAATTGCTAAATTGGGAATTGTATTTCAACCCAGAACAAGAAATGTGCTTGAACGGACACTAAATAACTCGCCCAGCTACAGCACTAGGGACAGATTTAGCTGGATATAAATTTGAGGCCTAGTATTTAGGCGCTGGGTGACCGGTATGGATTTAGTGACAGAATTAGACTGGGATATGGCCAAAAAATGAACAGACTATTGCTGGTTAAATGCACTTGGTGTGACAGCTTCACCCTGATGTAGGCTTTAGCCAAAAAACAACCACACCATTGAGGGTTAAATGCACTTGGTGACAGGCGCAGCTTGCCCCTGATTTTGTATATGGCCAAAAAATGAACAGACTATTGCTGGTTAAATGCACTTGGTGTGACAGCTTCACCCTGATGTAGGCTTTAGCCAAAAAACAACCACACCATTGAGGGTTAAATGCACTTGGTGACAGGCGCAGCTTGCCCCTGATTTTGTATATGGCCAAAAAATGAACAGACTATTGCTGGTTAAATGCACTTGGTGTGACAGCTTCACCCTGATGTAGGCTTTAGCCAAAAAACAACCACACCATTGAGGGTTAAATGCACTTGGTGACAGGCGCAGCTTGCCCCTGATTTTGTATATGGCCAAAAAATGAACAGACTATTGCTGGTTAAATGCACTTGGTGTGACAGCTTCACCCTGATGTAGGCTTTAGCCAAAAAACAACCACACCATTGAGGGTTAAATGCACTTGGTCGCAGCTTGTGCTGGCGCACCACAAGACACAAAATGGCCGCCGATCACCCCAGAAAAATGAGACTGACAAACGGTCTGTGCAGCCTAAAAACAGTGAGCAATTGAGGATCAGCAGCTCAATGATCCACAGCTGCAGATCGATCAGTTAATCAAGTCCTTTGGAGGAGTTAATCTGCCTAATCTCGCCCTACTGTCGCAGCCGCAACCTCTCCCTACGCTAATCAGAGCAGAGTGACGGGCGGCGCTATGTGACTCCAGCTTAAATAGAGGCTGGGTCACATGGTGCTCTGGCCAATCACAGCCATGCCAATAGTAGGCATGGCTGTGATGGCCTCTTGGGGCAAGTAGTATGACGCTTGTTGATTGGCTGCTTTGCAGCCTTTCAAAAAGCGCCAAGAAAGCGTCACAAAAGCGCGAAGAAAGCGACGAACACCGAACCCGAACCCGGACTTTTACGAAAATGTCCGGGTTCGGGTCCGTGTCACGGACACCCCAAAATTCGGTACGAACCCGAACTATACAGTTCGAGTTCGCTCATCCCTAGTCCCTAGTCACCCAGGTATCCAAAAAGGAAATTTTATCAGAACTATGGTGTACAGTGAATTTAAGTTCATCCCAGATGGAATTTAAATACGTGGTAAATTCCATAAGGGATCGGACGTCGCCCCGCCATACGCAAAAAATATCGTCGATAAATCGACGCCAAAATATGCAATGTTGATGATATAGAGGGCTAGAGTAAACAAATTGACACTCGAAAAAAGCCATATATGTATTTGCGTATGGCGGCGCGACGTTCGATCCCATCGCGGTCCCACGGCACTGCTGGTAAAAGGAATCTTGAAACAAAAAATAATTTTGCTCAAGAACTATTTTCAAAAGTTCCAGAAAAAATTCCCTTTCTGCCTTTTTGTATGTACTTGTGCCTAAGAGACCCGCGACTGCATTGATTCCCTTTTCATGAATAATAGATGTATAAAGGCTGCACACGTCTAAAGTGACGAATATGCAGCCTTCATCCACCTGGAGAGAGCTAATTTCAGATAGAAAGTGGCCAGTATCTCGAATATACGATGGTGCTAGTTTAGTTAGAGGGGTTAATACCCTCTCCAAAAAAATAGCTGGATTTGAAAGTATGGAGTCGGTGGACGCCACTATCGGGCGACCTGGTGGATTAATTAGTGACTTATGCACTTTTGGTAGAGTATAAAACACCGGGGTAATCGGATGTTGATTTATAAGAAAGTCCCCCAATTTGGCGTCCACCACTCCATTCTCTTTGGCTTTATCTACCACTTGCTGTAACATTTCTTTAATATGGTAGACTGGATCACTATTTAATATTTTATAAGTACTACTATCCTGTAATTGTTGTAAAATTTCGCTTACATAATATTCTTTGTCTAAGATAACGATGGCCCCCCCCTTATCTGCAGGTTTTATTATTAAGGATTTCTCCTTTAATAAAGAATCAAGGGCATGTTTCTCCTCCACAGGTAAATTATAATGGACATGTAACTTTCCTTGTTTACATTGTTGCAACAATTTATCCACATCATTTTGCACCAATTTAACAAATGTCTCCACTGGATGATGTGTCCTGGGAGGTGTATAATTACTTTTTACTCTCAAATTAAACTGTTTAACAGTTAACATAGTAGTAACAGAGCTATCCTCCACCTGTGCCACATCATCAGTAGTTTCATTACCACCAAATTTGGTGGTAATGAAACTACTGATGATGTGGCACAGGTGGAGGATAGCTCTGTTACTACTATGTTAACTGTTAAACAGTTTAATTTGAGAGTAAAAAGTAATTATACACCTCCCAGGACACATCATCCAGTGGAGACATTTGTTAAATTGGTGCAAAATGATGTGGATAAATTGTTGCAACAATGTAAACAAGGAAAGTTACATGTCCATTATAATTTACCTGTGGAGGAGAAACATGCCCTTGATTCTTTATTAAAGGAGAAATCCTTAATAATAAAACCTGCAGATAAGGGGGGGGGGCCATCGTTATCTTAGACAAAGAATATTATGTAAGCGAAATTTTACAACAATTACAGGATAGTAGTACTTATAAAATATTAAATAGTGATCCAGTCTACCATATTAAAGAAATGTTACAGCAAGTGGTAGATAAAGCCAAAGAGAATGGAGTGGTGGACGCCAAATTGGGGGACTTTCTTATAAATCAACATCCGATTACCCCGGTGTTTTATACTCTACCAAAAGTGCATAAGTCACTAATTAATCCACCAGGTCGCCCGATAGTGGCGTCCACCGACTCCATACTTTCAAATCCAGCTATTTTTTTGGAGAGGGTATTAACCCCTCTAACTAAACTAGCACCATCGTATATTCGAGATACTGGCCACTTTCTATCTGAAATTAGCTCTCTCCAGGTGGATGAAGGCTGCATATTCGTCACTTTAGACGTGTGCAGCCTTTATACATCTATTATTCATGAAAAGGGAATCAATGCAGTCGCGGGTCTCTTAGGCACAAGTACATACAAAAAGGCAGAAAGGGAATTTTTTCTGGAACTTTTGAAAATAGTTCTTGAGCAAAATTATTTTTTGTTTCAAGATTCCTTTTACCAGCAGTGCCGTGGGACCGCGATGGGATCGAACGTCGCGCCGCCATACGCAAATACATATATGGCTTTTTTCGAGTGTCAATTTGTTTACTCTAGCCCTCTATATCATCAACATTGCATATTTTGGCGTCGATTTATCGACGATATTTTTTGCGTATGGCGGGGCGACGTCCGATCCCTTATGGAATTTACCACGTATTTAAATTCCATCTGGGATGAACTTAAATTCACTGTACACCATAGTTCTGATAAAATTTCCTTTTTGGATACCTGGGTGACTAGGGACAAAGAAGGTAAAATACAGACGGATTTATTCGTGAAACCAACGGATAGGAACAGTTTGCTGTCCTTTTCAAGTAGTCACCCAGCAACCATCAAGGAATCTATCCCATATTCCCAATACCAGAGGGTTAGACGGATCGTTAGTGATAGGGATATGTGTCAAACAAGATTAGACGATATGACCAATAAATTTAGAGAGCGAGGCTACCCCCCTGATCTATTGAAAATACAGCGTAATAAAGCTGAGATTACACCACCAGATAGAACTAAGAAAGAAACAAGGATCCCCTTAGTGATTAAATACCATCCCTGGTCCCAGCGCCTTAGGACTATTGTTAATCAACATTGGCACATATTATCTAAGTCCTATCCACGGATAGGAGAGTTCCAGAGGCCACCCATGATATGCTATAAACGGGCAGAAAATATTAGGGATAAAATAGTCCGGGCGGATGTGGGAAGTAATAAAATAGAAAGAGGACAGAGTACTTTATCTACACCTAGACGGGGCACTTTTCCTTGTTTAAACTGTGTCAATTGTTCCAGCGTTATAAAGGGTTCATGTTTTTCCCACCCTCACTCAGGTGAAAATATTCCAATAAGGGGCACGTTCACTTGTGATAGTAGATTTGTGGTCTACATTCTTAAATGTCCATGTGGATTACTATATGTGGGGGAAACCTCAATGAGAATGAAGGACAGACTAAGTAAACACAAATCTACTATCCGTAAACAGAATTTATTACTCCCAATACCCCTTCATTTTTATGATAAAAAACACAACATCTCGCAGTTGAGGTATCAGATTATTGAAGGTGTATCATTACCCCGTCGAGGGGGTGACAGAAATAAATTGTTATTGAAAAGGGAGGCTTACTGGATCCATCGTCTTCAGACAATGGAGCCCAGGGGCCTCAATCGTGAGTACAATGTGTCCTCTTCCTATAAGGCATTCGGCCTTATGCAATCCGATAAATATATTTCTTTTTTTCTTCAGCGTGATTAATCACTGCAAGAATGGACTATGTGACTGAAAATCTTCGCCAGTATAGAGTGGATATGTTTTTTGCGAATTTTCAATTGCGAATTTTCAGTTGCGAATTTTCAGTTGCGAATTTTCAATTGCGAATTTTCAATTTTCAATTGCGAATTTTCAGTTGCGAATTTTCAATTGCGAATTTTTCAATGCGAATTTTTCATTGCGATTATTTGATATGCGAATTTTATTTAATGAGGGAGGCGGAGCTTCTTTGATGATGTCAGTTCCTTTGTGTTTCATTTATGTATAAATAGCTGGAGTGTAAGATGTTTTATGCAGTCTGATGAAAGCACATCTGTGCTGAAACGCGTCACTATGCCATTTTGAATATGTGACTGAATAAATCTACATTGTGATCTACATCAGCGAAGTGCCGGTCCTTTCCTTTGAAATGTCCCACAGTACGTCATGCCCAGCCGCCACAACTTTTCCAGCCATGCCATCACTTTCCTGCACAACCAAGTGGGGGACAAAATCAGGTGTGCACTGCGCAACGCCATCTGTGGCAAAGTCTACCTAACTACGAATACGCGGACCAGTAAGCATGGTCAGGCATGTTATGTCTCCATAACAGCACACTGGGTAAATGCAGTGGCAGCTGGGCCTGAGGTGGATAGCAGTTTGGCAGTCTGGCGCATGTCCTTCCACCACAGAGGATTGCAGGACGCTTCAGTTTGCCTCCTGTTGCTTCCTCCTCCTACTCTGCTTCCTCATTCTCTACCGACTCCTCATCCGGTCAGCGTAACACCTTCACCACCAACTTCAGTACAGGCCAAGGCTAAATGACTGCAGGCAGTTTCTGTTTGGTGGACAAACCCCACACCACGCAGGAGCTGTGGATGGGCCTTGAACAACAGACCGATGAGTGTTTGGTGCCAGTGAGCTTCAAGCCCGGCCTGGTGGCGTACGATAATGGGCGAAATCTCGTAGCAGCTCTGGGACTAGCCAGTTAGATACACATCCCTTGCCTTGCGCAAGTGCTGAATTTGGTGGTGCAGAGTTTCCTTAAAAATTACCCCGATATGTCAGAGCTGCTGCATAAAGTGCGGGCCGTCTGTGCGCGCTTTCGGTGTTCTCACCCTGCTGCCGCTCGCCTGTCAGCGCTGCAGCGTAACTTCAGCCTTCCTGCTCACTGCCTCATATGCGACGTGCCCATAAGGTGGAACTTCACCTTGCACATGCTGGCCAGACTGTGCGAGCAGCAGCAGGCGATAGTAGAGTTTTAGCTGCAGCACGCATGGGTGAGTCACTCCCACAGCACCACTTCACCACCAATGACTGGGCCTCCATGCGAGACCTGTGTTCCTTGTTGTGAGTACTCCACCAACGTGGCACAGGAGGAGGAGGGCGAAGAGGGATAATTTCATAGGGTTTCAGGCCAGTCATTCACAATTTTCTCCGAGGGCGAGTTCCTGTACCCACAAACGCCAGGTACACAATTATCAGGCAGGCACAGTTCTGGAGGATGACGAGGTGGAGGATGAGGAGGAGGAGATTAAGGAGGAGGAACCGTGTTCACAGCAGGGTGGCACCCAAACCAGCTCATTGCCATCACTGGTGCGTGGCGGGGGGATACAGAGGACACAGATGATACACCTCCCACAGAGGACAGCTTTTCGTTGCCTCTGGGCAGCCTGGCACACATGAGCGATTACATGCTGCAGTGTCTCCGCACTTACTTGTGCTGATTACTGAGTGGCCACTCTGCTGGATCCCCATTACAAGGACAACATACCGTCCTTAATTCCTTCACTGGAGCATGATCGTAAGATGCGCGAGTACAAGCATATGCTGGTAGACGCGCTGCTGTTGGTACAGTGGAAGCACAAGGCGAAGGCAGAGGAGGAGGAAGAGATCGTCAACGCAGCTGGGAAATGTGGAAAAGCTTTGTCAGCACGTCACAACAACCAGCACCACCAGCTGATATGGAACGTCTTAGCAGGAGGCAGCATTTCAGCAACATGGTGGAGCAGTATGTGAGCACACGCCTACATGTACTGAATGACGGGTCTGCCCCCTTCAACTTCTGGGTCTCCAAATTGGGCACATGGCCTGAGCTTTCCCTTTACTCCTTGGAAGTGCTGGCCTGCCCTGCAGCCAGTGTATTGTCTGAACGTGTGTTTAGCACGGCAGTGGGCGTTATCACAGACAAGCGCAGCCGCCTGTCCACAGCCAATGTGGACAAGCTCACGTTCATTAAAATTAACCAGACATGGATCCCACAGGACTTGTCTGTACCTTGTGCAGAGTAGACATGTAAACCGGCCTTAATCAGCCATTGTTATACTACAGCGAAATTTCTCATTGTTGTATTTTGGATATTTCACACTCTTTTGGAGTATGCCCTAATTAAAAAATATATATTAAATTAAAACCAAAAACCAGTGTTGGCTACCTCGTCCATCTCCACCGCCACTTCCACCTTCACCGCTACGTCGACCGCCTCCTCAAACTCGTACTTCGTATTGACCTCCACCTCATAAATCAAGTTTATTTTTTAAAATTTGTATGTATTTTATTTTATGTCATTTCACTAATTTGTCTGTTACATTTTCGGGTGAAATTCATCACTTTTTGGTGATGGACCATGTGATTGGAGCATGTGATCTGACGTCACCACAGGTCCTTTAAGCCGGCAGATCATCATTAAAGAAGTAAGAATAGACCGGCAACTACACGATCAAGAGGAGAAGGTGAGTAAATTATTATTATTTTTTTAACCCTCAATTGACCACCTACTAAGCATTCTGTATTCAGAATGCTATTATTTTCCCTTATAACCATGTTATAAGAGAAAATAATACAGTGAATAGACTGGGTTCAGGTTCGGGTTCAAGTTTGTGTTAAGTTCGGGTCCAGAACTCGTCGAACCCGAACATCCAGGTGTCCGCTCAACTCTAATCACCACCTTACTATCCAGAATCCCACATTGCCTATCTTCAATATCCTCCTTCTCCTCTTGCTTTCGAAAACTTAACATGAATAAAACAGAATTCATCATCTTTCCCCCATCTTGCTCAAACCCCCTAACAGACTTATCTATCACGATCAATGGCTGCACAGTCTCCCCGGTCAACCAAGTCCGCTGCCTTGCAGTGACCTTGGATTCTGCCCTGTCTTTCTGACCACACATTCAAGTTCTTTCCACCACCTGCCGCCTCCAACTCAAAAACATCTCCTGCATCTGCACTTTCCTCAACTTTAAGTCTGTGAAAATGCTTGTACATGCCCTCATCATCTCCCGCCTAGACTACTGCAACATTCTCCTCTGTGGCCTTCCATCTAGCACTCTCGCACCCCTCCAATCTATCCTCAGCTCTGCTGCCCGACTAATCCACCTCTCACTCTTTTGCTCCTCTGCCTCTCCCATCTGCCAATCCCTTCGCTGGCTCCCCATTGCAGAGCGAATTCAGTTCAAAATACTAACAAATACATTCAAGGCCATCCACAACCTGTCCCCTCCCTACATCTCTGAGCTACTTTCCCATCACATCCCCACACGTAATCTTCGATCCTCACAAGATCTCCTTCTCTCTTCTCCTCTTATCACCTCTTCCCATAATTGCCTGCAAGATTTCTCCCGTGCATCCCCCATACTCTGGAACTCGCTACCCCAACATATCAGACTCTTACCTACCGTGCAATCCTTCCAAAGAAACCTGAGAACCCATCTCCTTAGACAAGCCTGTAACCAGTGACCCTGCTGCCTCTATACCACCATGACCAGCTTTACCCTCTCCTACTGTGTCATTCCTCCATACCTTGTGGATTGTAAACCCTCACAGACGGGGCCATCTCTCCTTCTTTACCAGTTTGTAACTCGTCCTGTTCATGCTTAGTGCAATTGTCTGTATTATGTATGTATACCCCTTATCATATGTACAGCGCTATGGAATGAATGGCGCTTTAATAATAAATAATAATAATAATCCTCTGCCCGTGTTAAGAGGTCTTAGCGGGAGACTTATCATCTCCCTGCGGCAAAAAAGTGGTGGAAAAAAGTTGCATATCACGTGTTTAAGACTTTTGAACGCCACTTATTATATATTTAATATTTTTTTTTGCCAGTGGCATTTCTGCACCAATCTCAGTACTTTGTAAAAAGTGGGTGTGGTGAGGACAGGGAGTGGGTGGGGCTAATGGGTTCACATTTATCTTCATTTGCGCCTGTTTTCAGCTGATAGCTGCCATAGACTTCACTCTGGCACACAGGCAGCCAGACATGCGCATAATTTATGATGAGGCCTGTGCCTCATTATAAATTAGTTGCATCCTTCAGTGAAGCAGGAGATTTTAATGCCATTCTGTGATAAATCTTTCCCTTACTGTCTGAAAAATCGTAAATCTCTTAAAATATAGCTGTCACAGGAATTCTGTTGTTGTAATTTACTGTGATCCTCTTTCACCAGCAGAACAGTTTAGCGTGCATGTCACTTTATTTCGTAGAGGGAAATAAGCTGCTGCGAGACAGTTATGGTGGGTGATTATCTCTAACGTTAAAGAGGTTTTCCGCTTTTACTATTGATGACCTATCCTCAGCATAGGTCATCAATATCAGATCGGCGGGGGTCTGATTCTTAGCACCCCCACCAATCAGCTGTTTGGAGAGAAGACTGCGCTGCCATCTCTGCTCTGTTTACCTTCTCACCACAGCAATTAAGTGTTAAGCAGTGTAATTAAAAGTATTATGTCCCCATTCATTTCTATGGGACGGCTCTGTGTTATTCACTTGAACAGACAGAGCCATAGAGGTAAATGAGGGCGCCATACTTGTAATTATACCTGTTCACCAGTGCAGAGCAGCGAAGGCAGGGCTTGTATGAGTACTGCCTTCTCTTCAAACAGCTGATTGGCGGGTGTGGCGGGTGTTAGCCCCCCACCGATCTGATATTGATTACCTATCCTGAGGATAGGTCATCAATAGTAAAAAGTGGAGAACCCCTTTAAAGGGAACCTGTCACCAGGATTTTGGATATAGAGCTGAGGACATGGGTTGCTAGATGGCCGCTAGCACATCCGCAATACCCAGTCCCCATAGCTCTGTGTGCTTTTATTGTGTATAAAAACAGATTTGATACATATGCAAATTAACCTGAGATGAGTCAGAGCTTGAAAATATGACTCTTCTTTGGTCACACAAGTAAGATATGACTCTTTTATGTTAATTTGCATATGTATCAACTCGGTTTTTTTTACACAATAAAAGCACACAGAGCTATGGGGACTGGGTATTGTGGATGTGCTAGCGGCCATCTAGCAACCCATGTCCTCAGCTCTATACACAAAATCCAGGTGACAGGTTCCCTTTAAAGCCTCATTCACACGTCCGTGTCCGTGCTCAAATCTGTGACAAGGTGGTCAGTGATGCATCTGTGAATCTGTCCATGATGGATCTGTGTTGGGTCTGTTATTTGCTGTCCGTGTGCCATCTGTGATTCACTGACCCTGCATAGCTGAATTTGTTTTTTAAAGCATCTCTTCCTAATGATCCATGAAACACGGATGCAACATGGATGGCATCCGTTTTTCATCTGTGGCTTTCACTGACCCATAGACTATAATGGGCGTGATGGATCCGTGAACACGAACAAAATAGAGCATGCATCCGTGCTAAAACTACTGACCCAGGGACCGTGCTAAAACACAGCTTAAAATAAATGGGGACGTGTACTGTCCGTGGAGACAGATAGGTGATAGATAGATTGATATTAGATAGATAGATAGATAGATAGATAGATAGATAGATAATATATTTCGTTGTCTCTAGCATAGCATTGTATAATGTAAGAGCCAAGAGTAAGGCAAAGTCTACGTTTTTGTGTTTTCGGCACTGTTGTCAATCTGTTTATGTAAATTTATAGTCTGTTCAGCACCATTGTTTCCATTAGCATAAATTATATCAGGTAACTATGGTTTCTATTATTAAGGTTGTTTTCTTATAAGAAACTTTAGCTAAACCATTTTTTTTTTAAACTTTATTTTGGCAAGAATGTAAAAAATGAAAGATGGTGGTGGACTTATGGGTAATATTTCTTCAAGTAAATTAATAGCAAGTAAATGTCATGTACATTATATAACTATATAGCAGAGAACACAGACAGGAAAGGCATTTTGGCGATACCATCACTTCATTATATTCATTTTAATATTTGATTATTCATCAAGATATGCTAATTTAGCCTTTTCTGCTTTCTGACAATGTAACTAACTGCTAGAAAGATGTAATTATTTTCTTTTCACGTTTCATGTAGTTAAGTGTTTTATTTGATTATTATGGGTAATTATTATTTCACTTTATTTCTTTCCCTTTGTTTATTTGGTTATATTATTCTTTTTTTTATAGGATTTTTCACTTGTATACAAAGACCATATTCCAGTATTAATGACATGCTGTATTCAATGTTCTCAGCTAGGTTATCACATTAGCTACCTATACACTGGTACTAAAGATGATTCAAGAAATAGTATATGCAATAGAAAAAAATATCTAAAAGTATATTTTTTTTAAACATATTTTATTGATTTTCAAAAGTGTAATAATGACAAATAACACTTTCCAATGTTAGATATAGTAAAAATATAGTATAGAAAAGTTACAGCCAGCTCACCTTCACGTCCTGCACGGCGGTGCACAGGGCAGACTCAAGCCAGTCCTTGGTGATGATAGAAAAAATAGAAAAAGAGCTCCAGCACCACGATGGACATTGTGAAAATCCCGGTCTTTATTGTCACCAAATTTCAGGTAAAATACAGCAATCAAAACACTGGTGCCCACCGGTTCCCAAGATCTACGCGTTTCGAACAGTCGTGTTCTTAGTCATGATCCTAAGTGTCTGACATGTTCCCAGCTAAAATACGGCTCATCCCCAAAATTCTCCGCCCCACTGGGAGGGGTGTAGAGAGGCAGGGCGAGCAGCAAAATCAGCCGGGTCTATGTGAGACACCTGTGCAAACCCTGTCGCATGTTATATAGTTAAATTCCCAATAGTGCTATAAACAAACATTAAAAAAATACATAGGAAGAATTTATATGTAGACATAAAATCCCATGCAGTCTCTCTCCCTAAAAGGTATCCGGATAATGTCCCATCTTCATACAAATTGCATTGTAGGTATGTAAAAATTATAATAATAAATGAAAATAAAAATAAGGAAAAGCAGTGATTTCATGGCAGTATATTCTTCCACTTGTTGATTACATCGTATTTCTTGTGATTCAGTATATCCATATATATTGAACTTTGACATCCACCTGCTGCATCATCATGGGATGGTTATGTTGTTACCGCCAGGTTAGAGAAACCGCATGGTGTGGATTAGGATTGTGGTATATACTGAAAAAAACATCGAACAGGATGCATTCAAGAGTTAATCATACAATATAAACTGCAATACACCGTAAATTCAGATACAATTTATATAGTAGATGTACAATAGGCAACAGTTGACACTTGTTATTCAACATGATTTTCTTAATATGACTATAATAACACATATTATATAGGAAATATGCGAGCATAGCCAAAGTTAAGACATGCCCATCCTCAACACCTTTCTTTCATGTTTTAAATTATATCTTCATGGTGTGGCGGAAAAAATAATCCAGAGTATATCCAAAATTGTAAGATATTATATAATGTTTGTTGCCCTTGCACGTGCGGTTTTTGACTTGTTATATGTCTATAAACATAATATTCACATATACCAGAGATCCATGTGCAGGGTATGATATATCCCTCGTTCCTCACCTTCAAGTTCCAATGGAGAATGGGCAAGGCTTTTGTATAACGCACTGTATAACCGGTAAATGTGAATACCATGGAGCGCATATGCGTTTTTTCAAACCTTAATATCACCTGGATGGTTGAAATGTATTAAACTAAATGCTTTCAGACGACATATATATATTCCAATAAAACATATTTGCAATATATATAATCTCATCCTGAACCAAAAGAGGAAAAGAGGGTAGCTGCAGGGAATTAAAAAAATCTCTGTGTGAAAAATGATCACACCTAGATATAATAAAAACAAAGCGAAAAAATGGTTGTGCTGCATGGAGGTTTTAATATAAATACATTAATTATTTTATTTTTTTTTAAGATTGAGCCCCAGGGGACATCTGGTGTTGAGTCTCCAAATCCAGAAGGCTTCTCTAAGGAGGATTTTTTGTTTTATATTACCGCCTCTTTTTGGCAATGTTACACGTTCAAAAGCAAAAGTACTGAAGGTGATGAAATGATTGGCTGTGTTCGAGATTCCTGTAGCCAATGGGCTACAGATATAATTCAGGTGTTCTCTTAATCTATCCTTAAATTTTCTGCTCGTGCAGCCCACATATATTAAATCACACGATGTGCATGTAATAATGTAGACAACTCCAGTTGTGTTACAATTGATGTAACTTTTGATGGGAAAACTCTCTGAGTGGGATGAATTAAAAGATTATTTGGTATTTTTTAGTAAAATGGCATGTTTTACATCTAGGACCCCCACATTTTGAAAAGCCAATGTACTTTAGCCAAGTTGGTGGGTCCTTGGAACAAATTGAGGTGTACATGGAGGGTGAGAGTGTGCTGCCTAAAGTATTGGGTCTCCTTGAAACCACACGGCAGCCATCTTGTAGGACTTCTCTCAAAATGTCATCCTCATATAAAATAGGGATGCATTTTTGAATAATTCTCTTGATTTCAGAAAATTGCCTACTGTAGGTTAGGACCAGTGTCGGTATAGATTTATTAGTTTGGACCATTTCTAATGCAGTATATCTTTTGTTGAAATCATTAATCTGTTTGTTATTTACGGGGTTATTGTCCCTAGTTAATGGTCTAGTATTTGTATTGATTTTGAACCCCAATAGATTGAGTCTGGACTTATTTTTGGCTATTTCAAAGCCCCTATGTAGCATCCATTGTGGGTATCCTCTTTTCTTGAGGCGCCCCCAAATGTTTGCACATTCCCCATAGAAGGCTCCATCTGTACTGCAGTTTGTTTTTGCTCTTATAAATTCGCCAACTGGGATACTTTTTATTGTATGTGATGGATGATGACTATTCGCCTTTAATATGGTATTGCCTGATATATCCTTGCGGTAGGTTTCTGTCAGTACTATCTGATCTGGTCTCCCAGTCAGTTTCAAATCCAAAAAGTTGATGTTTTCAGGGTGACAAATATAGGTCCTTCTCAAAAAATTAGCATATTGTGATAAAGTTCATTATTTTCTGTAATGTACTGATAAACATTAGACTTTTCATATATCTTAGATTCATTACACACAACTGAAGTAGTTCAAGCCTTTTATTGTTTTAATATTGATGATTTTGGCATACAGCTCATGAAAACCCAAAATTCCTATCTAAAAAAATTAGCATATTTCATCCGACCAATAAAAGAAAAGTGTTTTTAATACAAAAAAAGTCAACCTTCAAATAATTATGTTCAGTTATGCACTCAATACTTGGTTGAGAATTCTTTTGCAGAAAGTACTGCTTCAATGCGGCGTGGCATGGAGGCAATCAGCCTGTGGCACTGCTGAGGTGTTATGGAGGCCCAGGATGCTTCGATAGCGGCCTTAAGCTCATCCAGAGTGTTGGGTCTTGTGTCTCTCAACTTTCTCTTCCCAATATCCCACAGATTCTCTATGGGGTTCAGGTCAGGAGAGTTGGCAGGCCAATTGAGCACAGTAATACCATGGTCAGTAAACCATTTACCAGTGGTTTTGGCACTGTGAGCAGGTGCCAGGTCGTGCTGAAAAATTAAATCTTCATCTCCATAAAGCTTTTCAGCAGATGGAAGCATGAAGTGCTCCAAAATCTCCTAATAGCTAGCTGCATTGACCCTGCCCTTGATAAAACACAGTGGACCAACACCAGCAGCTGACATGGCACCCCAGACCATCACTGACTGTGGGTACTTGACACTGGACTTCAGGCATTTTGGCATTTCCCTCTCCCCAGTCTTCCTCCAGACTCTGGTACCTTGATTTCCGAATGACATGCAAAATTTGCTTTCATCCGAAAAAAGTACTTTGGAACACTGAGCAACAGTCCAGTGCTGCTTCTCTGTAGCCCAGGTCAGGCGCTTCTGCCGCTGTTTCTGGTTCAAAAGTGGCTTGACGGCACCTGAAGCCCATTTCCTGCACACGCCTGTACACGGTGGCTCTGGATGTTTCTACTCCAGACTCAGTCCACTGCTTCCGCAGGTCCCCCAAGGTCTGAAATTGGTCCTTCTCCACAATCTTCCTCAGGGTCCGGTCACCTCTTCTCGTTGTGCAACGTTTTCTGCCACACTTTTTCCTTCCCACAGACTTCCCACTGAGGTGCCTTGATACAGCACTCTGGGAACAGCCTATTCGTTCAGAAATTTCTTTCTGTGTCTTACCCTCTTGCTTGAGGGTGTCAATGATGGCCTTCTGGACAGCAGTCAGGTCGGCAGTCTTACCCATGATTGCGGTTTTGAGTAATGAACCAGGCTGGGAGTTTTTAAAAGCCTCAGTAATCTTTTGCAGGTGTTTAGAGTTAATTTGTTGATTCAGATGATTAGGTTAATAGCTTGTTTAGAGAACCTTTTCATGATATGCTAATTTTTTGACATAGGAATTTTGGGTTTTCATGAGCTGTATGCCAAAATCATCAATATTAAAACAATAAAAGGCTTGAACTACTTCAGTTGTGTGTAATGAATCTAAAATATATGAAAGTCTAATGTTTATCAGTACATTACAGAAAATAATGAACTT
Organism: Bufo gargarizans; assembly: GCF_014858855.1. Lineage (NCBI taxonomy): Eukaryota > Metazoa > Chordata > Amphibia > Anura > Bufonidae > Bufo > Bufo gargarizans. The sequence goes on along the minus strand of NC_058080.1, from coordinate 419,977,079 downwards.
AATCACAACATGCTAATTTTTTTAGAAGGACCTGTACAAGTAAATCTCAAATTATACTGGTTCTGGTTAGGTAAAGTCTGGTATGGCAGACACATCACCACTCCAGATAAGGAGCAAGTCGTCGATGTATCTGCCATACCAGACAAGACATTCAGAGAAAGGGTTGTCGACCGAATAAATACATTTTTCTTCCCAAAAGGCCATGGATAAATTAGCCAGAGATGGGGAAAATTTAGCCCCCATCGAAACTCCTGAGACCTGAACGTAAAAAGTTTCATCAAATATAAAATAATTGTGTGTTAGGAGATAAGAAGTAATCTCCAACACATAATCAATGAACATTTCAGAGAAACTACTATATTTGTGCAAATTGTATTCAAGTGCCAAAAGGGCAAAGGAATGGGGAATGGAGGGATACAGTGCTACGACATCGAGTGTAATCCATGTGAATTGACTTGACCACATACAATTATGCATGTATCCCAGAACATCGGTGGTATCCTTGATGTACCCTGGTAATCTTTTCACTAAAGGCTGCAGCACTGAATCCAGCCACTCACTTAGTCTCTCATTCAGAGATCCAATGCCAGAGACTATGGGCCGTAATGGGGGGGGGGATTAACCCCTTTGTGTATCTTTGGGAGGGCATGGATTATGGGGGTTATAGGGTATTGTACACTTAGAAAATCTAACTGTTTTTGTGTTATATGACCTTTATCCAGTCCCCTATTCAAGATGAGGGACAATTTTTGTTTATAAATTGCAAGAGGATTACATTTAAGGATATTATAAGTGGTGGTATCGGACAGTACTTCCAACATCTGGGAGTGATAACATTTTTTGTCAAGTACCACCACAGAACCTCCTTTGTCCGCCATCTTGAATATGAGGTCTTTTTTATCCTCCAATTGTTTTAATGCAGTTTTCTGTATAATACTCAGATTGCATTCTCTAGCAGTGAAAACCGTATCCTGTACCTTAAGTAATTCCTTTTCAACTGCTTCTTGGAATATATCCATACTATCTGTGCGAAATTTGATAGGATAATAGTTTTTATTAGAGGTCACAAAGTTATGTTGTATGGTTTGTTCACATGATTCCCCATTTGCCACAGGGAGATCCGTGAGACACAAAAGGGACTGTTGTTCTTTGAAAGATAGATCATTATAAAAGTTGTCATTTATCAGTCTATTTTTATTAATAGCCGGATCTGCCTAGTAAAAATATACAATTGGAAATAAGGGGGGAGATTGAGGGAAGTAGGGTAAAAGGGAAGGCAAAATAGGTACAGTAAGTGCAATTTAACACAGTATAAGTCACAGTAGAAGTATAACAAGCAGACCTTTTGAATTTGGTAAGCTTAGTAATGATACAGTGGTATAAGCTGAGTACATAATATAAAAATGAACTAAGGAGTATTATGGAAATATGGCCCATGTTATAACAATCAAGAGGTAATACGCTGAAGTATGATAAGATATTGTATTAAAATGCATTGTAGTATACAGGTCAAATCCTATAAAACACAGTATAATACAGTGACAGTAAAGAATTGCATTCCGTATATCAACACAATCTAATGCGCAAGATAAGCAGGTATTGTATAATTTTATATCATAGCGTAGGCATATTATATGTATATCATATGCAAGTCATGTGTCGTCATTAGGGATGAGCGAACCCGAACTGTATAGTTCGGGTTCGTACCGAATTTTGGGGTGTCCGTGACACGGACCCGAACCCGGACATTTTCGTAAAAGTCCGGGTTCGGGTTCGGTGTTCGTCGCTTTCTTGGCGCTTTTTGAAAGGCTGCAAAGCAGCCAATCAACAAGCGTCATACTACTTGCCCCAAGAGGCCGTCACAGCCATGCCTACTATTGGCATGGCTGTGATTGGCTAGAGCACCATGTGACCCAGCCTCTATTTAAGCTGGAGTCACATAGCGCCGCCCGTCACTCTGCTCTGATTAGCGTAGGGAGATGTTGCAGCTGCGACAGTAGGGCGAGATTAGGCTGATTAACTCCTCCAAAAGACTCCATCCAGTGATCGATCTGCAGCTGTGGATCATTGAGCTGCTGATACTCAATTGCTCACTGTTTTTAGGCTGCCCAGACCGTTTGTCAGTCACTTTTTTCTGGGGTGATCGGCGGCCATTTTGTGTCTTGTGGTGCGCCAGCACAAGCTGCGACCAAGTGCATTTAACCCTCAATGGTGTGGTTGTTTTTTGGCTAAAGCCTACATCAGGGTGAAGCTGTCACACCAAGTGCATTTAACCAGCAATAGTCTGTTTATTTTTTGGCCATATACTACATCAGGGGCAAGCTGCGCCTGTCACCAAGTGCATTTAACCCTCAATGGTGTGGTTGTTTTTTGGCTAAAGCCTACATCAGGGTGAAGCTGTCACACCAAGTGCATTTAACCAGCAATAGTCTGTTTATTTTTTGGCCATATACTACATCAGGGGCAAGCTGCGCCTGTCACCAAGTGCATTTAACCCTCAATGGTGTGGTTGTTTTTTGGCTAAAGCCTACATCAGGGTGAAGCTGTCACACCAAGTGCATTTAACCAGCTATAGTCTGTTTATTTTTTGGCCATATACTACATCAGGGGCAAGCTGCGCCTGTCACCAAGTGCATTTAACCCTCAGTAGTGTGGTTGGTCAAGCTGTCACACCAAGTGCATTTAACCAGCAATAGTCTGTTTATTTTTTGGCCATATACTACAAAAGGGGCAAGCTGCGCCTGTCACCAAGTGCATTTAACCCTCAATGGTGTGGTTGTTTTTTGGCTAAAGCCTACATCAGGGTGAAGCTGTCACACCAAGTGCATTTAACCAGCTATAGTATGTTTATTTTTTGGCCATATACTACATCAGGGGCAAGCTGCGCCTGTCACCAAGTGCATTTAACCCTCAGTAGTGTGGTTGGTCAAGCTGTCACACCAAGTGCATTTAACCAGCAATAGTCTGTTTATTTTTTGGCCATATACTACATCAGGGGCAAGCTGCGCCTGTCACCAAGTGCATTTAACCCTCAGTAGTGTGGTTGGTCAAGCTGTCACACCAAGTGCATTTAACCAGCAATAGTCTGTTTATTTTTTGGCCATATACTACAAAAGGGGCAAGCTGCGCCTGTCACCAAGTGCATTTAACCCTCAGTAGTGTGGTTGGTCAAGCTGTCACACCAAGTGCATTTAACCAGCAATAGTCTGTTTATTTTTTGGCCATATACTACATCAGGGGCAAGCTGCGCCTGTCACCAAGTGCATTTAACCCTCAGTAGTGTGGTTGGTCAAGCTGTCACACCAAGTGCATTTAACCAGCAATAGTTTGTTTATTTTTTGGCCATATACTACATCAGGGGCAAGCTGCGCATGTCACCAAGTGCATTTAACCCTCAGTAGTGTGGTTGGACAAGCTGTCACACCAAGTGCATTTAACCATCAATAGTGTGGTTATTTTTTGGCCATATCCCAGTCTAATTCTGTCAGTAAACGTATACCTGTCACCCAGCACCTAAATACTAGGCCTCAAGTTTATATCCAGCTAAATCTGTCGTTACTGGTGTGGCTGGGCAAGTTATTTAGTGTCCGTCAAAGCACAGTTTTTGTTCTGGGTTGAAATCCAATTCCCAATTTAGCAATTTCCTAATTTAGTGGTTTCTGCTGTATCAGAGCTATTTGAAATCTATCCCTAAAAGGGTATATAATATTCAAGGTGCACATAGGGTCATTCAGAATAACTTCACACACACGCTACTGTGCATTTCCAAGTCTAATTCTGTCAGTAAATCTATACCTGTCACCCAGCGCCTAAATACTAGGCCTCAAATTTATATCCCGCTAAATCTGTCGTTACTGCTGTACTGTTGTGGCTGGGCAAGTTATTTAGTGTCCGTCAAAGCACAGTTTTTGTTCTGAGTTGAAATACAATTCCCAATTTAGCAATTTCCTAATTTAGTGGTTTCTGTTGTATCAGAGCTATTTGAAATCTATCCCTAAAAGGGTATATAATATTCAAGGTGCACATAGGGTCATTCAGAATAACTTCACACACACGCTACTGTGCATTTCCAAGTCTAATTCTGTCAGTAAACCCATACCTGTCACCCAGCGCCTAAATACTAGGCCTCAAATTTATATTCAACTGAATTTGAATACAATACATTGGGCCAAATAATATTTTTGTTGTTGTGGTGAACGATAACAATGAGGAAAACATCTAGTAAGGGACGCGGACGTGGACATGGTCGTGGTGGTGTTAGTGGACCCTCTGGTGCTGGGAGAGGACGTGGCCGTTCTGCCACATCCACACGTCCTAGTGTGCCAACTACCTCAGGTCCCAGTAGCCGCCAGAATTTACAGCGATATATGGTGGGGCCCAATGCCTTTCTAAGGATGGTAAGGCCTGAGCAGGTACAGGCATTAGTCAATTGGGTGGCCGACAGTGGATCCAGCACGTTCACATTATCTGCCACCCAGTCTTCTGCAGAAAGCGCACAGATGGCGCCTGAAAACCAACCCAATCAGTCTGTCACATCACCCCCATGCATACCAGGGAAACTGTCTCAGCCTCAAGTTATGCAGCAGTCTCTTATGCTGTTTGAAGACTCCGCTGGCAGGGTTTCCCAAGGGCATCCACCTAGCCCTTCCCCAGCGGTGAAAGACATAGAATGCACTGACGCACAACCACTTATGTTTCCTGATGATGAGGACATGGGAATACCACCTCAGCACGTCTCTGATGATGACGAAACACAGCTGCCAACTGCTGCGTCTTTCTGCAGTGTGCAGACTTAACAGGAGGTCAGGGATCAAGACTGGGTGGAAGACGATGCAGGGGACGATGAGGTCCTAGACCCCACATGGAATAAGGTCGTGCCACTGACTTTCACAGTTCGGAGGAAGAGGCAGTGGTGAGACCGAGCCAACAGCGTAGCAAAAGAGGGAGCAGTGGGCAAAAGCAGAACACTCGCCGCCAAGAGACTCCGCCTGCTACTGACCGCCGCCATCTGGGACCGAGCACCCCAAAGGCAGCTTCAAGGAGTTCCCTGGCATGGCACTTCTTCAAACAATGTGCTGACGACAAGACCCGAGTGGTTTGCACGCTATGCCATCAGAGCCTGAAGCGAGGCATTAACGTTCTGAACCTTAGCACAACCTGCATGACCAGGCACCTGCATGCAAAGCATGAACTGCAGTGGAGTAAACACCTTAAAAACAAGGAACTCACTCAGGCTCCCCCTTCTGCTGCTGCCGCCTCGGCCTCTTCTGCTGCTGCCGCCTCGGCCTCTTCCTCCGCCTCTGGAGGAACGTTGGCACCTGCCACCCAGCAAACAGGGGATGTACCACCAACACCACCACCACCACCTCCGTCACCAAGCATCTCAACCATGTCACACGGCAGCGTTCAGCTCTCCATCTCACAAACATTTGAGAGAAAGCGTAAATTCCCACCTAGCCACTCTCGATCCCTGGCCCTGAATGCCAGCATTTCTAAACTACTGGCCTATGAAATGCTGTCATTTAGGCTGGTGGACACAGACAGCTTCAAACAGCTCATGTCGCTTGCTGTCCCACAGTATGTTGTTCCTAGCCGGCACTACTTCTCCAAGAGAGCCGTGCCTTCCCTGCACAACCAAGTATCCGATAAAATCAAGTGTGCACTGCGCAACGCCATCTGTGGCAAGGTCCACCTAACCACAGGTACGTGGACCAGTAAGCACGGCCAGGGACGCTATATTTCCCTAACTGCACACTAGGTAAATGTAGTGGCAGCTGGGCCCCAGGCGGAGAGCTGTTTGGCGCACGTCCTTCTGCCACCAAGGATCGCAGGGCAACATTCTTTGCCTCCTGTTGCCACCTCCTCCTCCTCTTCTTCCACCTGCTCATTCAGTCAGCCACACACCTTCACCACCAACTTCAGCACAGCCCGGGGTAAACGTCAGCAGGCCATTCTGAAACTCGTATGTTTGGGGGACAGGCCCCACACCGCACAGGAGTTGTGGCAGGGTATAGAACAACAGACCGACGAGTGGATGCTGCCGGTGAGCCTCAAGCCCGGCCTGGTGGTGTGTGATAATGGGCGAAATCTCGTTGCAGCTCTGGGACTAGCCGGTTTGACGCACATCCCTTGCTTGGCGCATGTGCTGAATTTGGTGGTGCAGAAGTTCATTCACAACTACCCCGACATGTCAGAGCTGCTGCATAAAGTGCGGGCCGTCTGTTCGCGCTTCCGGCGTTCACATCCTGCTGCTGCTCGCCTGTCTGCGCTACAGCGTAACTTCGGCCTTCCCGCTCACCGCCTCATATGCGACGTGCCCACCAGGTGGAATTCCACCTTGCACATGCTGGACAGACTGTGCGAGCAGCAGCAGGCCATAGTGGAGTTTCAGCTGCAGCACGCACGGGTCAGTCGCACTGCGGAACAGCACCACTTCACCACCAATGACTGGGCCTCCATGCGAGACCTGTGTGCCCTGTTGCGCTGTTTCGAGTACTCCACCAACATGGCCAGTGGCGATGACGCCGTTATCAGCGTTACAATACCACTTATATGTCTCCTTGAGAAAACACTTAGGGCAATGATGGAAGAGGAGGTGGCCCAGGAGGAGGAGGAGGAGGAGGAGGAGGAAGAGGGGTCATTTTTAGCACTTTCAGGCCAGTCTCTTCGAAGTGACTCAGAGGGAGGTTTTTTGCAACAGCAGAGGCCAGGTACAAATGTGGCCAGCCAGGGCCCACTACTGGAGGACGAGGAGGACGAGGAGGAGGTGGAGGAGGATGAGGATGAAGCATGGTCACAGCGGGGTGGCACCCAACGCAGCTCGGGCCCATCACTGGTGCGTGGCTGGGGGGAAAGGCAGGACGATGACGATACGCCTCCCACAGAGGACAGCTTTTCCTTACCCCTTGGCAGCCTGGCACACATGAGCGACTACATGCTGCAGTGCCTGCGCAACGACAGCAGAGTTGCCCACATTTTAACGTGTGCGGACTACTGGGTTGCCACCCTGCTGGATCCACGCTACAAAGACAATGTGCCCACCTTACTTCCTGCACTGGAGCGTGATAGGAAGATGCGCGAGTACAAGCGCACGTTGGTAGACGCGCTACTTAGAGCATTCCCAAATGTCACAGGGGAACAAGTGGAAGCCCAAGGCCAAGGCAGAGGAGGAGCAAGAGGTCGCCAAGGCAGCTGTGTCACGGCCAGCTCCTCTGAGGGCAGGGTTAGCATGGCAGAGATGTGGAAAAGTTTTTTCAACACGCCACAGCTAACTGCACCACCACCTGATACGCAACGTGTTAGCAGGAGGCAACATTTCACTAACATGGTGGAACAGTACGTGTGCACACCCCTCCATGTACTGACTGATGGTTCGGCCCCATTCAACTTCTGGGTCTCTAAATTGTCCACGTGGCCAGAGCTAGCCTTTTATGCCTTGGAGGTGCTGGCCTGCCCGGCGGCCAGCGTTTTGTCTGAACGTGTATTCAGCACGGCAGGGGGTGTCATTACAGACAAACGCAGCCGCCTGTCTACAGCCAATGTGGACAAGCTGACGTTCATAAAAATGAACCAGGCATGGATCCCACAGGACCTGTCCGTCCCTTGTCCAGATTAGACATTAACTACCTCCCCTTAACCATATATTATTGTACTCCAGGGCACTTCCTCATTCAATCCTATTTTTATTTTCATTTTACCATTATATTGCGAGGCTACCCAAAGTTGAATGAACCTCTCCTCTGTCTGGGTGCCGGGGCCTAAATATATGCCAATGGACTGTTCCAATGTTGGGTGACGTGAAGCCTGATTCTCTGCTATGACATGCAGACTAATTCTCTGCTGACATGAAGCCAGATTCTCTGTTACGGGACCTCTCTCCTCTGCCTGGGTGCTGGGCCTAAATATCTGACAATGGACTGTTGCAGTGGTGGCTGACGTGAAGCCTGATTTTCTGCTATGACATGCAGACTAATTCTCTGCTGACATGAAGCCAGATTGTCTGTTACGGGACCTCTCTCCTCTGCCTGGGTGCTGGGCCTAAATTTATGAAAATGGACTGTTTCAGTGGTGGGTGACGTGAAGCCTGATTCTCTGCTATGACATGAAGACTGATTCTCTGCTGACATGAAGCCAGATTGTCTGTTACGGGACCTCTCTCCTCTGCCTGGGTGCTGGGCCTAAATATCTGACAATGGACTGTTGCAGTGGTGGGTGACGTGAAGCCTGATTCTCTGCTATGATATGAAGACTGATTCTCTGCTGACATGAAGCCAGATTGTCTGTTACGGGACCTCTCTCCTCTGCCTGGGTGCTGGGCCTAAATTTATGAAAATGGACTGTTACAGTGGTGGGTGACGTGAAGCCTGATTCTCTGCTATGACATGAAGACTGATTCTCTGCTGACATGAAGCCAGATTCTGTGTTACGGAACCTCTCTCCTCTGCCTGGGTGCTTGGCCTAAATTTATGAAAATGGACTGTTGCAGTGGTGGCTGACGTAAAGCCTGATTCTCTGCTATGACATGCAGACTGATTCTCTGCTGACATGAAGCCAGATCGTCTGTTACGGGACCTCTCTCCTCTGCCTGGGTGCTGGGCCTAAATATCTGACAATGGACTGTTGCATTGGTGGCTGACGTGAAGCCTGATTCTCTGCTATGATATGAAGACTGATTCTCTGCTGACATGAAGCCAGATTGTCTGTTACGGGACCTCTCTCCTCTGCCTGGGTGCTGGGCCTAAATTTATGAAAATGGACTGTTTCAGTGGTGGGTGACGTGAAGCCTGATTCTCTGCTATGACATGAAGACTGATTCTCTGCTGACATGAAGCCAGATTGTCTGTTACGGGACCTCTCTCCTCTGCCTGGGTGCTGGGCCTAAATATCTGACAATGGACTGTTGCAGTGGTGGGTGACGTGAAGCCTGATTCTCTGCTATGATATGAAGACTGATTCTCTGCTGACATGAAGCCAGATTGTCTGTTACGGGACCTCTCTCCTCTGCCTGGGTGCTGGGCCTAAATTTATGAAAATGGACTGTTAGAGTGGTGGGTGACGTGAAGCCTGATTCTCTGCTATGACATGAAGACTGATTCTCTGCTGACATGAAGCCAGATTCTGTGTTACGGAACCTCTCTCCTCTGCCTGGGTGCTTGGCCTAAATTTATGAAAATGGACTGTTGCAGTGGTGGCTGACGTAAAGCCTGATTCTCTGCTATGACATGCAGACTGATTCTCTGCTGACATGAAGACAGATTCTCTGTTACGGGACCTCTCTCCTCTGCTTGTGTGCCGGGGCCTAAATATCTGAGAATGGACTGTTCCAGTGGTGGGTGACGTGAAGCCAGATTCTCTGCTATGGGACCTCTCTCCAATTGATTTTGGTTAATTTTTATTTATTTAATTTTTTTTTTAATTCTTTTCCCTATCCACATTTGTTTGCAGGGGATTTACCTACATGTTGCTGCCTTTTGCAGCCCTCTAGCCCTTTCCTGGGCTGTTTTACAGCCTTTTTAGTGCCGAAAAGTTCGGGTCCCCATTGACTTCAATGGGGTTCGGGTTCGGGACGAAGTTCGGATCGGGTTCGGATCCCGAACCCGAACATTTTCGGGAAGTTCGGCCGAACTTCTCGAACCCGAACATCCAGGTGTCCGCTCAACTCTAGTCGTCATGTGTCGCGGACACGTGTCGCCACAGTCCTAATGCTCCGAGGTTAAAAGGAAGGATAATCGGAGGCGAGAAGGAGAGGTAACTGGTTCTAGACTGCGCAGGTGAGTGTGTATTTGCTGAAGATAAAATGTCAATACACCAAAAGGTTTGAAGGATTTGATGGTTGATGAAAGGGGCTGGCTAGCCAGATGTTCCAGAGTTTATAAAACTTCTCTTTGTTATGAAAAGCAGAGGCAGCCATCCCCTCATACCAACAGTTACCCCTCATCCCTCTGATAATCTCTGCAATAGAAGGCAGAGAACTGGATTTCCAATGAAATGCTAGTAGTTGACTTGTGACTATGCAGGAGTGACCAATTATTATTCTAATAGTAGAGGAAAAGGTATCCATATCAATGAGAAGAGCTATTGAAAATAGTGTTGAGCACGGATATTAGAATAGCAAATTTTTGCGAATATCGCCATTTCGAGAATTCGCAAATATTTCAAATATAGTGCTATATATTCGTTATATCGAATATTCATTTTTTTTTCCATCTGAGCACATGATTCCTTTCTGCTTCTTTCTTGTGGGCCAATGAGAAGGAAGCAATGTCAACTTCACAACAATACTTAGTGCACCAATCAGTAATCTGTAGTTAGACCTGCTAAAATGTGAAGCTGCATGTAGTGCGAAAAAATATTCTAATTATTGCTGATTAGCGCAATTGCGAATATATTGGAGCACTTGACTCTATCTGCATATAAAGCTATTGTAATGTTCTGCCGTGCCAACCATTTTCTCCAGTCTCAGGAGAAACTCATGAAACTTCTAGCAGCTTGAAAAATTTAGCCAAAGTGACCCACGCCTGTATTTCGCATTACGAACTTGCATTACGCGATTTTTACATTGCAGATTTTTCGCATTTAATTCTCAAAATTAGCGAATATATGACAAATATTCTACTTTTTTTTTTTTATATTGAGAATTCGAATCTAGCCCCTGCCACTCATAACTAATTGGAAATAGTGCGGAAAACCTGGGACCACAGGAGTTTCACAGGGGGACAGCTCCACCAGCAGTGTATAAAAGTACCTTCAGAATTCCCACATCTCCAGAAAATGGATGAGGTATCCGGAAATAGTCTATATAATTTGGTGGGATAATAGTACCACCTGTATAAGATTTTCCTAGATGTTTCTAGATGGTTAATGCATTTAGAAATATATGATACTGTTTCAAATTATTGAGACCATTGCTCTTCAGAGATATCGGATGATAGATTAGAAGACCATTGTAATTTAACTTTCTTCAGTGGATCACCTACTGGAGATGTGAGGACTTTGTACACTTTGGAAATGACCTTAACGTTGGGGGACTCCTGCTTGAGCAATCTAGTAAAAAGGAAGGATGGGGTTCCGGCTCTATCATTGGGGTTTTGTTCATGCTGTGTTACATTGGATAGAGCATGTCTAATTTGAAGATATTTGTGAAGTTCTCTGGGATGAAGGTTGTAAGTACCTAGTAGTTGTGTAAAGGAATTAAGCATATCATCTGAGAATAGGTCTTCTATAGTGCAAAGACCTTTTTCTTTCCAATTGAATAAATCTAAGTCAGGAATGTAAGCTTCCAAGACAGAAATGGAAAGTTGATGAGGATATATAGTAAAAAGTTGGCGTTTATTTGCAATTGTATCCCATACCTCCATTACAGTTTTTATGGTTGAAAGGGTATATAAAGAGTGAGCTTTAAATAAGTACTTGGATAGAAGGAGATCTTTTAAAGAATATTTACCAATGAGATGTTTTTCTATCTGTGTCCAGGCCCTAGTTGAGTCGTCATGCCAAAGGTGTTTAATTTGTTGTAATATTGTAGCTCTATAATATTGAATAAGTAAAGGCCAGGTCAAACCTCCTTCCTCTTTAGAAAGAAAAAGGATATCAGAGCTAATACTATGTCTTTTCCCTCCCCAAATAAAATTAAGAATGATCTTTTGCAATTTTTAGAGGAAGGAGGTGGGAATGAGAATTGGGAGATTTCTGAAGTAATATAAATTTTTTGGCAATATGTGCATCTTTGTTACAGCAATTCTGCCTAACCATGAGTTCCCCTGTATTTTTAAATTGGCTATGTTATTTTTGATGTCGCAAAGTAAGGAAGTATAGTTGTATCAAATATATCTGAAGAGGAGGTGGTTAATTTAATTCCTAAGTAGAGAAGAAAATGTTCAACCCATTTAAACTGGAATTTTTGAGCTGTAACCACTCTTAAAGGGATTCCAAGGTTTAATATTTGGAATTTTGTTGTATTTATTTTATAATATGAAACCTTAGAAAAGTCTGTTAAAATTGTATAAGTAATTTGTAAGGATTCAATAGGGTTAGACGTCGTCTGCGAATAGACCGATTGGATGGTCTCTGTCTGCAACAGGAATTCCAGAAATGAGGGAAGAGGTTCTGATGTGGATGGCTAGAGGTTCCATTATTAAGGCGAAAATTAAGGGGAAAAGGGGACAACCCTTTTGTTGTTTTGTTGGTGATAGGAAAGGAGTGAGATTTGAATCCTGAAGAATATACATATGCATGAGGAGTGGAGTATAAGTCTAGTAAACCTGTTAGAAAGGGGCCAGAAAATCCAAACCCACTTATAACTGCTTGTAAAAAAAATACAGTGAACTCCATCGAATGCCTTCTCCACATCCAGAGATAGGAGCAGAGAAGGCGTTCGGCGAGAGCATGCTATTTCTATCAGGTCAAGAAAACGCCTCGTCCCATCTGAAGATTGACGGTCTTTGACAAATCCGACCTGATCGCCCATAATCAAGGAAGGAAAATGTCTGCTAACCTATCGGTGAGGATTTTGGAAAATAAGGTCCAAATTTAAAAGAGAAATGGGTCTGAAATTTGCTGGTATGTCAGGCTTTTACCTAGTTTTGGTAAGGTAATAATGATTGCTTGGAGCATTTCCAATGGGATCCTATTTCCTTGCATTATATTTTAGAAACACATTAGAAGATGAGGGGCTAAAATATGAGAGAATGTTTTGAAATATTAATTAAGGAGTCCATCAGGGTCTGGGGATTTATTGATTTTTAATGAAGAAATTGTGTTTAGAACTTCTTGTAGTGATATTGGTAAGTTTGGAGTATCCAATTGTTCGGGTGAGATTTGAGGAAGAGAAATGTTATTAAAGGGTTTCTACCACTTGCTTCTGACACATTTGGTTTTCAGACACTAGCGATCCGCTAGTGTCTGATGTACCATACAAGCTAATTATTATATTAATCCGTTCGGCCGTTTGGTTAAAAAAAGGACTTTTATATTTATTCAAATGAGCCTCTAGGTGCTATGCGGGCGTTTTTCCAGCACCTAGAGGCTCCGTCTACCTTGCTAAACTGCCGCCCAGCTCCTCGCTCCAGCACGCCCATCTTCAACTCAAATCGATCCTCCCCCTGCTTCTGCCTTCCGAAATCTCGCGCCTGCGGCATTCGGCGCAGGCGCAGTCAATGTCTGACCGCTCCGTGCTCAGACATTTCCACTGCGCCTGCGCCGATGACGTCATCGGCGCAGGCGCAGTGGAAATGTCTGAGCACGGAGCGGTCAGACATTGACTGCGCCTGCGCCGAATGCCGCAGGCGCGAGATTTCGGAAGGCAGAAGCAGGGGGAGGATCGATTTGAGTTGAAGATGGGCGTGCTGGAGCGAGGAGCTGGGCGGCAGTTTAGCAAGGTAGACGGAGCCTCTAGGTGCTGGAAAAACGCCCGCATAGCACCTAGAGGCTCATTTGAATAAATATAAAAGTCCTTTTTTTAACCAAACGGCCGAACGGATTAATATAATAATTAGCTTGTATGGTACATCAGACACTAGCGGATCGCTAGTGTCTGAAAACCAAATGTGTCAGAAGCAAGTGGTAGAAACCCTTTAAGGAAATTGATGATGTCAGACCGGGTAGGTTGATGCGTGTCTGAGTAATTTTTTAAGTTGTAGAGAGAGGACTAGTAATTTGCGATTAATGTTGAGCGAACTTGTGTTTTAAGTTCGACGTCTACAGTTCGGGTTATCGTAGAACCGCATTATGGATTCTAAATTCCGTTATGGTCCGTGGTAGCGGAATCCATAACACGATTCTTTGATAACTCGAACTTTAGACACACAAGTTCGCTCAACACACTCATCTGCTATTTTCTGGGGGTTTATTATTTTGTTTTTACTGGATGACCATTATCTGCTAACATTTTAGATGTCCTATGTCCTTGTCTATAAAAGTGAGCTTTGGGTTGCTTAAGATGATGTTCAATTTTTTTTTGGGGATAAGTAGGTAAATATCATGCCTAGTGTTTCCTAGCTCTTTAACAATAAGTATTGTAGAGGACTTTTGGTTGTCCTTTTCCAAATCCCTGAGTTTATTGTGTAGTTCTTCTAATTTAGAGATTCTCTTCTTTTTGTCATCAGCAGAGTATTTAAAATATAGCCCTCTAATCACTTCCTTATGTGCACACCATACTGTAGTTGGATTTATTTATTTATTTGCATTGAGAAGAAAATATTCTGAGAGGGCAGTAGATATCAATTCTTTGTAGTGTTTATTAGTTAGAAGGTGGTTGTTCAATCTCCAGGGGGATGTGTGTTGTAGGTTATGAGTTTCCTGAATGGTAATGGTGATTAGGGCATGGTCAGACCATGTAATCAGGCCTATCTCGGAGTACACCACCTTTTGCAAGAGCCATTTATCTACTAAGAAGAAATCAATACTGGAATAAGAATTATGGGGGTTGGAGTAAAAAGAGTAGTCAGTCTCTGATGAGTGAAGAATTCTCCAAACATCAAAGAGTTCCTCTCTGTGACATAAGTCTTTGAGTTTAAAATCTCCAGGTTTACTTACATGGAAAGATTTGTCTAGAAGGGGATCCATGACAAGGTTGAAGTCCCCGCAAATAATGAGGGATCCTTTTCTGGTGGTGGAATCGGAGTCCAAGACAGACCTGGCAAAACTTAGAGGCCTAGTATTAGGAGTGTAGAGAGATACCAAAGTGTATGGGGAATTGTTAATCATGCAAGTAACAATTAAGAATCTTCCCATGGGGTCTGCATTAAGTGATAACATTCAAAAAGCAACAGAGCCTTTTATAGCTATCGATACAAAATGGTTGGTAAATCTTTGTGTTTGAGTCTGACACTGTCCACTTTATCCAGATGCATCTTCTGCACAAAAATAATGTTGCAGCATAATTTGAGAACCTCTTTCCATAGAAATGAACATTTACCTGGGCTGTTGAGGCCTTTCACATTTAATGAAGCTTTTTTTAGAACCACTTTGTAAAGGTTTTAAAGGAAATACTTGTGAAGGCGCAACTGGAATCTGCGGACACTGGCAAGTCAGCGACACGTGCCCACGAATAATTGTACCACTTATACCTAGTAAATGAAGTTACCAAAGGGTGAAACAAAACTTGTTGAACCCCAAAAAATTAAACTAAAAAGTTGTAAAGTTCGGTTCTATGTGAACCAATGCGGCCCCAGGTCGCTTTCCAGTGGGGGGTGGTAAACATGGTGAATCAATTGTTCATTAGAGAATAAGATGTGTGTCCAATATCATCTCTGGAATAGTGAGTCCGGTGACGTTGCTTTTGAAGTGACCTAAAAACATAAGCTTAGGAAAAAGGAGAAGAGAGGAGAGCTATAAATAAAGAAAAGATAGGAGAAAAAGGACATTTAAACAAAAGTATACAGCCTTAATAAAGTCACAAGGTGACTGAGTCATTTTAGAGATGCAGAGGAATTTGGAGATCCCCCCACTGTCCACCCAGGGGACAGAGTATGTGGTTTCTTCTTGGGAGGACTGTTCAAAGCATCTGTTGGATTGATCAGAGAGTGCTTGGTGAGGAAGTTGGTTGCTTCTTTGGGGGTCAGTAGTACATGCGTTGAGCCATTGCGGTGAACAATAAGTTGGCCTGGAAAGCCCCACTTAAATTTTTGCTTTCTCAGGATTTGTGTCGTTTTAGTAAATTATCTTCTTCTTCCTAAGGTAGCGGGTGAGAGATCTGTAAATAAAGATATCTGCTTAAAGCGGTCTGGTATTTCTGGTCTCTGTGATAATAGTGGAGTCTCGCTATGGTGTCTCTAGGGGGGGAAGCTGAGACATTTTTTGGCTTTGTAATCCTGTGGACTTTGTCTATTAAGAAGTCTGCATCGGAAGCTTGTGGTAGGAGAGTGGAAAACAGATCAACCAAAAACTCTTGCACAGATTCAGGAAAATTTCTAAAACGGATGTTGTTTCTTCTTGATCTATCCTCCAAGTCTGCTAGTTTTAGCTTGATGGCTGCTATGTCATCTTCAGCTGAATTATGTGCATCGACCAGATTATTATGTGCTGAGGTGAACTCGAGATGTGTTGTGCGGTCGCTTATGGCGACTATATCAGTCCTAAGTGTGGAAAAGGCAGATCTGAGGTCATTATTAAAGGATTTTTTGAGGTCCGATAGGAGCTCTTTCATGGCCTCCATGGTAATGGGGGTAGTTTGTAGACCTATGTCTATTCGCTAACATTTTCATATGGGGGGAGGAGGATGAGGAGGAAAGTTCCTTAACCAGCTCAGCTCCCCTAGCTTAAACCCCCTTAATGACCAGACCACTTTTTACAATTCTGCACAACACTACTTTCACGGTTTATTGCTCGGTCATACAACTTACCACCCAAATGAATTTTACCTCCTTTTCTTCTCACTAATAGAGCTTTCATTTGGTGGTATTTCATTGCTCCTGACAATAATTGTTATTAATCGAAATTGACCGAAATTTTTGCAAAAAAATGACATTTTTCACTTTCAGTTGTAAATTTAAAAAAAAATACATTTCTATATAATTTTTCTCTAAATTTATTGTTCTACATGTCTTTGATAAAAAAAAATGCAATAAGTGTATATTTATTGGTTTGGGTAAAAGTTATAGCGTTTACAAACTATGATACAAAAATTTGAATTTCCGCATTTTGAAGCAGCTCTGACTTTCTGAGCACCTGTCATGTTTCCTGAGGTTCTACAATGCCCAGACAGTAGAAACAAATTTCAGAAAGTAGACACCCTAAGGTATTCGCTGATGGGCATAGTGAATTCATAGAACTTTTTATTTTTACAAGTTAGCGGAAAATGTGGATTTTTTTTTCTTAGAAAGTCTCATATTCCACTAACTTGTGACAAAAAATAAAAACTTCTATGAACTCACTATGCCCATCACAAAATACCTTGGGGTGTCTTCTTTCCAAAATGGGGTCGCTTGTGGGGTATTTATACTGCCCTGGCATTTTAGGGGCCCTAATGCGTTAGAAGTAGTTTGGAATCCAAATGCGTAAAAAACTGCCCTGTGAAATCCTAAAGGTGCTCTTTAGAATTTGGGCCCTTTTGGGAACCTAGGCTGCAAAAAAGTGTCACACATGTGGTATTGCCGTACTCAGAAGAAGTAGGGCAATGTGTTTTGGGGTGTATTTTTACATATACCCATGCTGGGTGAGAGAAATATCTCTCTAAAAGTCAACTTTTCCAATTTTGTTATACAAAGTTGTCATTATAGAGAGATATTTCTCTCACCCAGCATGGGTATATGTAAAAATACACCCCAAAACACATTGCCCTACTTCTTCTGAGTACGGCAATACCAAATGTGTGACAATGTTTTGCAGCCTAGGTGCGCAAAGGGGCCCAAATTCCTTTTAGGAGGGCATTTTTAGACATTTGGATTTCAGACTTCTTCTCACGCTTTAGGGTCCCTAAAATGCCAGGGCAGTATAAATACCCCACATGTGACCCCATTTTGGAAAGTAGACACCCCAAGGTATTCGCTGAGGGGCATAGTGAGTCCATGAAAGATTGAACTTTTTGTCACAAGTTAGCAGAAAGGGAGACTTTGTGAGAAAAAAATAAAATAAAATTTCCGCTAACTTGTGCCAAAAAAAAAAACTTCTATGAACTCGCCATGCCCCTCACGGAATACGTTGGGGTGACTTCTTTGCAAAATGGGGTCACATGTGGGGTATTTATACTGCCCTGGCATTTTAGGGGCCCTAAAGCGTGAGAAGAAGTCTGGAATATTGTCACAACCAGACAGCTGAGAAGCTCTGACAGAAGCCTTTCAGAACCTCCTCCTTGAGTTTTTCTTTGTTTTGGTTTTCAGTTCCTCATCTCGTTAGCCTCTCTCAGCTGTCATGTAGTTGGACTGATTGCATCCCTTTAAATTCCTCCCCATAATGCAGTAGTATGCGGCTTATACAACTTCCTGGAGTGTGTGTGCATGCTGATCCTATTTCCCACTCTTCTACAAGATAAGTGCTGTACATTTATTTGTCATTTTCTGTTTGCTGGATCCCAGGTGACCCTGACTCCCTCCTTATCTAGTGTAGGGAGCCGGTGGTCGGGTCCCCTCACTATTATAGGGTGTTCAGGTGTTATACAGTCGAGGTACGAGGATATGCAATCATCTACCATTGGAATTTTCGCATAGGCTGAGCAATCAGGGAGAGTGCCATGTCTTATGCAGGGGTCTCCCTTTTGTTCCTTAGTTTTGGATCCAGTGAGTCGTACATGCATTTTGTGTTGTCTTGTTTCCTGTACACCTTCCGTGACATTATAAGCCGCCAAAACCGTCTCAAGCATGGATCCGGTTTCACTTTTGACTGAACGCATGCAGGGTCTTTCATTGGAGGTAGCTGATCTCCGTAAGACTTTTTCTCAGTTTCAAGTGACCGGTTCAGCTTGCGTTCATGGAGTTTGTTCTGAGCCTAAGATCTCGCTCCCGGATACGTTCTCCGGGGGTAGTGAGAATTTTGTGCGTTTTAGAGAGGCTTGCAAACTCCATTTTCGCCTTCTTCCCCATTCCTCTGGTGATGAGGAACGGAGGGTGGGGATCATTATATCGCTGCTCAGGGGTAACGCTCAGTCCTGGGCCTTTTCGCTGCCGGAGGGGGCACGGCCCCTCCGTTCAGTGGATGAATTCTTTTTAGCCCTGGGTCAGATATATGATGATCCGGATCGTATTGCTCTGGCTGAGTCTAGACTGCGTATTTTATGCCAGGGTAAACAATCCGCAGAGATATACTGCTCAGAATTTTGGAGATGGGCAGCTGATACTGGTTGGAATGATGCTGCACTCCGAAGTCAATTTTGCCATGGTCTTTCAGAGGGATTGAAAGATGCATTTGCCTTTCATGAGAGGCCTATCTCCTTGGACTCTGCTATGTCTCAGGCCGTTCGTATTGACAGGCGTCTTAGAGAGAGAGGAGAGATCTCTCCTTCCTGTCATACTCAGTCCCAGGACAGTGCAGCGGTCTCTTTCTGTGCTTAGGGGTCTCAGTCGCTGTCAACCCCTTCTGAGCAGGAGCCCATGCAGCTGGGGTTGATTGCCTCTGACAATAGAAGATTGGGAGGGTTTGTTTTTGTTGTGGAGGTATAAATCATTTGGCAAATGTTTGTCCCTCTAGGAGATTCAGGCAGTTTTCTGGGAGTAATAAAGAAACAAAAAGGAAAAAATCTTTTAAAAATGTTCCGTCTGTTACTATTGGCAGGGTTGAGGCGGAAATTGAAGGTTTTCCGTTTGCTTGTAGTTCCCGTTTTGTCCTGCCTGCTAAGGTGGCGCTAGAGAGCAAGAGCATTTTTTGTGAGATTTTTGTGGATAGTGGAGCAGCTGTCAATCTCATTGATAATCAATTTGCAATAACTCATGGTTTCCAGGTATGCACTTTGGGAAAGGATATTCCTGTTTTTGCTATTGATTCCGCTCCACTTTTTTTTTTTAGAAATCATTAAAGGGCATAGTTCACAATATCCGTTTAATTGTGAGTGATGCTCATGTTGAGGATGTGTCATGTTTCGTCCTTAGCGGATTACCTACTCCTCTAGTGTTGGGGCTACCCTGGCTCATCAAACATAACCCCACCATTGATTGGCAAGCGAGGCAAATAAATGGTTGGAGTGACTTTTGCAGAGAGAATTGCCTCACGACATCTGTTTCTGTGGTTTCTACTAAGACTGTACCACCTTTTCTCTCAGAATTTTCGGATGTCTTCTCTGAGAGTGGAGTTCAGGATTTGCCCCCGCACAGGGAGTACGATTGCCCTATTAATCTCATCCCAGGCGCCAAGCTGCCTAAATCTCGTTTATACAATCTTTCTCAACCTGAAAGGGTCGCTATGCGTGCTTATATCTCTGAGAGTCTGAGAAAAGGACACATACGACCCTCGAAGTCACCTGTTGCCGCTGGTTTTTTCTTTGTTAAGAAAAAAGATGGTTCTTTAGGACCTTGTCTGGATTTCAGGGAGCTGAACGGTATCACTATTCGTGACCCTTATCCGCTTCCTCTGATCCCGGACCTGTTTAACCAGGTTGTTGGGGCTAAAGTCTTTTCCAAATTAGATCTAAGAGGGGCATACAACTTGGTCAGGGTCAGAGAAGGAGACGAATGGAAGACGGCCTTCAATACCCCTGAGGGCCATTTTGAAAATTTGGTTATGCCTTTTGGTTTGATGAATGCCCCAGCCGTTTTTCAGCATTTCGTGAACAGCATTTTTTATCATTTAATGGGAAAATTTGTATTAGTGTATTTCGATGACATTTTGATTTTTTCTCCTGATTTCAAAACTCATAAGGAACACTTACGTCAGGTCTTGCTCATTCTGCGGGAGAATAAATTATACGCGAAACTGGAAAAATGTGTGTTTGCGGTTCCAGAAATTCAATTTCTGGGGTTGCTTCTCTCCGCTTCTGGTTTTCGCATGGACCCCGAGAAGGTCCGTGCTGTGCTTGAGTGGGAGCTTCCTGAGAATCAGAAGGCGCTGATGCGTTTTTTGGGCTTTGCCAATTATTACAGGAAGTTTATTTTGAATTATTCCTCTATTGTTAAACCACTCACTGATATGACCAGAAAGGGGGTAGATTTTTCTTCCTGGTCGGTAGAGGCGCGTAAGGCCTTTTCTAATATCAAGGAGAGTTTTGCTTCCGCTCCCATCTTGGCACAACCTGATATTTCTTTACCCTTCATAGTTGAGGTTGATGCTTCTGAGGTGGGTGTGGGTGCGGTCTTGTCTCAGGGTTCCTCTCCTGCCAAATGGCGACCGTGTGCCTTTTTCTCGAAGAAACTCTCCTCCGCAGAGAGAAATTACGATGTGGGAGATAGGGAATTGTTGGCCATCAAGTTGGCTTTTGAGGAATGGCGCCATTGGCTAGAGGGAGCCAGACACCCTATTACCGTGTTTACTGACCATAAAAATCTGGCCTACTTGGAGTCAGTCAAGCGTCTGAACCCGAGACAGGCCAGATGGTCTTTGTTCTTTTCTAGGTTTAATTTTGTTGTCACGTTCCGCCCTGGGGTTAAGAATGTGAAGGCAGATGCCCTGTCACGTTGTTTTCCGGGAGGTGGGAATTTTGAAGACCCGGGTCCCATTTTGGCTGAAGGTGTGGTGGTCTCTGCTCTTTTTCCAGAGACCACCCCAGTCAGAGGCTCCTGATCTTTGTCCTCCTGGGAGGTTGTTTGTGCCTCTCGCTTTAAGACACAAGATTTTTAAGGAACACCACGATACGGTCCTTGCTGGGCACCCGGGGGCAAGAGACACACTGGATCTCATCGCTCGGAGATTCTGGTGGCCTGCGCTTCGTAAGTCGGTTGAGGGTTTTGTGGCAGCCTGCGAGACTTGCGCTCGTGCCAAAGTCCCTCATTCACGGCCATCAGGTCCTCTCCTTCCCTTACCCATTCCTTCCCATCCTTGGACACATCTGTCCATGGACTTCATAACGGACCTGCCTCGTTCCTCGGGGAAGACTGTGATTCTGGTGGTGGTGGACCGTTTTAGCAAAATGGTGCATTTCATCCCTTTTCCTGGCTTGCCCAATGCTAAGACGCTGGCACAGGCATTTATTGATCACATTGTCAAATTGCATGGTATTCCTTCAGACATAGTCTCTGATAGGGGCACGCAGTTTGTTTCCAGATTCTGGAAGGCTTTCTGTTCTCGCTTGGGGGTTCGGTTGTCATTCTCTTCTGCTTTCCACCCGCAGTCGAATGGCCAGACAGAGCGCGTCAATCAGAATCTGGAGAGATATCTGCGCTGTTTTGTGGCGGAGAATCAGGAGGATTGGTGTTCCTTTTTGTTTCTTGCTGAGTTTACTTTAAATAACTGTCGTCAGGAGTCCTCTGATAAGTCACCATTTTTTGGTGCATATGGGTTTCATCCGCAGTTTGGGACTTTCTCGGGAGGGGGGTCTTCTGGTTTACCTGATGAGGACAGATTCTCCTCGTCTTTGTCATCTATTTGGCAAAAGATTCAGGATAATCTAAAGAGCATGAGTAAGAGATATAAGCGTGTGGCAGATAAGAGACGTGTGCTTGGTCCGGACCTGAATGTTGGTGATCTGGTGTGATTGTCTACCAAGAATATCAAATTGAAGGTTCCCTCCTGGAAGTTGGGTCCTAGGTTTATTGGGCCTTACAAAATCCTGTCTGTCATCAATCCTGTTGCCTACCGTCTTGATCTTCCTCAGACTTGGAAGATCCATAATGTTTTTCATAAGTCCTTATTGAAACCTTATGTTCAACCCATTGTACCCTCGCCTTTGCCTCCTCCTCCGATTATGGTTGATAGGAATCTTGAATTTCAGGTCTCTAGGATTGTGGATTCTCGTCTTGTCCGCGGTTCTCTCCAGTACCTCGTTCATTGGGAGGGTTATGGTCCTGAGGAGAGGATGTGGGTCCCAGTGACGGACATTAAGGCCACTCGTCTCATCAGGGCTTTCCATAGGTCCCATCCTGAGAAGGTGGGCTCTGAGTGTCCGGAGTCCACTCGTAGAGGGAGGGGTACTGTCACAACCAGACAGCTGAGAAGCTCTGACAGAAGCCTTTCAGAACCTCCTCCTTGAGTTTTTCTTTGTTTTGGTTTTCAGTTCCTCATCTCGTTAGCCTCTCTCAGCTGTCATGTAGTTGGACTGATTGCATCCCTTTAAATTCCTCCCCATAATGAAGTAGTATGCGGCTTATACAACTTCCTGGAGTGTGTGTGCATGCTGATCCTATTTCCCACTCTTCTACAAGTAAGTGCTGTACATTTATTTGTCATTTTCTGTTTGCTGGATCCCAGGTGACCCTGACTCCCTCCGTATTTAGTGTAGGGAGCCGGTGGTCGGGTCCCCTCACTATTATAGGGTGTTCAGGTGTTATACAGTCGAGGTACGAGGATATGCGATCATCTACCATTGGAATTTTCGCATAGGCTGAGCAATCAGGGAGAGTGCCAGGTCTTATGCAGGGGTCTCCCTTTTGTTCCTTAGTTTTGGATCCAGTGAGTCGTACATGCATTTTGTGTTGTCTTGTTTCCTGTACACCTTCCGTGACAAATATAAATGTCAAAAATAATTTATGCATGTGGATTCCGTGAGGGGTATGGTGAGTTCATGTAAGATTTTATTTTTTGTCACAAGTTAGTGGAATATGAGACTTTGTAAGAAAAAAATTAAAAATAAATCAATTTCTGTCACTGTGGTCGGACGGACTGAACGTAAGTGTGCGCACAAGATCAGGCCTGATCGGGCGAACACTGCGTTTTTTGTAGAGCCTATAGAACATGTCCTATTCTTGTCTGCAATTGCGGACAAGAAAAGGCATTTTCTATATAGTTCTGGCAATGTGCGGAAAGCACATTGCCGGTGTCCGTATTTTGCGGATCTGCGGTGTCCATGTTTTGCGGATCCATGGATTCGCAGATCCTCATAACACATACGGACGTCTGAATGGAGCCTTACAGGGGGGTGATCAATGACAGGGGGGTGATCACGGATCCGCAAAACACATACGGACGTCTGAATGGAGCCTTACACAGGGGTGATCAATGACAGGGGGGTGATCACCCCATATAGACTCCCTGATCCCTGATCAGGAAGTCTATATGGGGTGATTACCCCCCTGTAAGGCTCCATTCAGACGTCCATATGTGTTTTTCAGATCCACGGATCCGTGGATCCGCGGATCCGTAAAACACATACGGACGTCTGAATGGAGCCTTACAGGGGGGTGATCAATGACAGGGGGGGTGATCAGGGAGTCTATATGGGGTGATCACCCCCTGTCATTGATCACCCCCCTGTAAGGCTCCATTCAGACGTCCGTATGTGTTTTGCAGATCCGCGGATCCGCAAAACATATACGGACGTCTGAATGGAGCCTTACAGGGGGGTGATCAATGACAGGGAGATGATCAGGGAGTCTATATGGGGTGATCAGGGGTTAATAAGGGGTTAATAAGTGACAGGGGGGTAATGTAGTGGTGTTTGGTGCTACTTTACAGATCTGCCTGTGTCCTCTGGTGGTTGATCCAAGCAAAAGGGACCACCAGAGGACCAGGTAGCAGGTATATTAGACGCTGTTATCAAAACAGCGTCTAATATACCTTTTAGGGGTTAAAAAAAATCGCATCTACAGCCTGCCAGCGAATGGTCGCCGCTTGCAGGCTGCAGATCCACTCGTTTGCCTGCCGATCCTGTGAACGCGCGCGCCTGTGTGCGCGCGTTCACAGGAAATCTCGCCTCTTGCGAGAGGATGCACCGGCGCGTCCAGGAGGAATAACAGGGCCGTCGCCAGGACGCAATCCTGCGTACGGCGGTCCTGTAGTGGTTAAAATGGTTAGAAGACTTGCCTTAGGCACTGGATGGGAGATCCAGAGAAGTTGTTGTTGTAGGAGCACCTTCGCTGAGCCTGCACGCTGTGTTTTCCTGTGAACCGGCACCATCTTGGGTTTGTGCCGGGCCAAAGAAGTTGGTGAGTTTCACTGGCGTATCGGGTTTTTTCTTGCCTCTGGGCATCTTGTTCATGTCCCCACTCTCTTTGTCCACTGCTAATAGTGGTAAAAGCTTATTAGGTCTGCTTATTCGGGTCCTTTGAGTCGCTATTGAGACTAGCGAGGACGGAGCTACTTGAACATGCCTGTGCTCCAGTGCACGCCAAGCCACACCCACAGTATTGTTAATAATAATATTTGTCTCACTACAGAGAGAGAACTGGTGCACATTGAGGGAGTTCTTAAAGATGGGAGGAAGAGGTTTGGATTATGAAGATCATAAATCAGTCATAAATTATTGGCAGAATGGAGGGCACTGTTAGGATGGTAGATAGTGATGAAGGAGGAGATTTAGGGAGGTTCAGCACTGTGGATGGTGTTGTATACTGTATGGGCAACCAATGCAATGACTGGCACAAGGTGGAAGCATGTGGTATAGCTGTTGGACAGATAGATGAGTTTGGCTTGTGCATTCAGGAGAGATTGGAGATGGAAGATTTTAGTGAGTAATGGTAATTAAGGCAAGAATGGATAGATTGGTCAACAATCACACTTTTGTTGTTTCCATAGTAAGAAATTGGTGGATTCTACAGATGTTTTTGCTGAACAGGTGCCATGAGTTGGCAAGTGATTGAATATAGGGGTGAAGTAAAGATCAGAATCAAACATAACCCCAAGATAGTGGGAGTACTGCCTAGGATTTATGCTAATACCTCAAGAGAAAACTCAAGAAGTTCAGCTTTGGAAATATTCAATTTGAGATAAAGGGATGACATGATGTTACAGAGAACTGACAGATTATTACTGGTGTTTTCTAGTAGTGCATCGGTTATATCACAAGATGAGGTATACAGTTGTGTGTCATCAGCATAGAGATGTAACTGTTAACCAAATCTGCTGATAGTTTGTCTGGTTGGGACAGTGTAGACAGAAACTAAAAGAGGACATAGAACTGAACACTGATGATTCCCGACAGAAAGAGGAAAAGGAGAAGACTTAGAACCAGCAAGTGATGAAATTAATGATAGGCCAGAGACATAAGAAGAAAACTAAGAGAGAGCAGTGTCCTTGCCTTTATTATAATTAATTTGTTACAAAGTACGTTAAATGAGGTCTATCCCGCCCTGCAGGTAAACTTTAGAGAGAATGTTTACTGTATAACAGAACAGATTAAGAATGTATTACACAACAGTGGAACAATATGCACAGGGAGATTACACAGAGCCTGCACTGTTCCTGCATTCTCCCTATACTCTCCCTACAGTGTCTAAAAACTCTCCCTACAATCTCCCTACACTGTCCCTGTACTGCCCCTATCCAAGATTCTACAATTAAAGCTTTGTTACACTGCCCCTAGAACTTGGCACATCTGTCCCCATTCAGTTCACTTTAAAATGGCGGAGACTGGGCGGGAGTAGCCTTTTTATAGGACTGTGACAACGGATCTGCTGATTGTCTGGCTTCATGGTATTTTTGGTCATATCCCATTCCCAGGCTTGTTACTTTCACTTTGTAACATGTGTAGCGGCCATTTTAGTAAAAAAAATAGATTTTTTACATTGAAGCGAGAGGAAATTCGGATTTGTGGCAATTAAATATTTTCCTGAAATTCATATTAAAGTCAATTCATTTAATTTTGATTCGCTCAACACTACTTAAGGCCAATGGATTGAAGCATAGTGATGAGTAGTCTGAAGTCGTGGAATATGAGTGACTGTACTAGGGGAATGACCAGGAAGATGCATTAGGGGAAAGAAGTATGCCTACTCCTCTATTGTTCTTATTCTCAAGTCTAAATTTATGAAAAAGTATAGACAACCAAAAGATAGAGCAGCAAGATATCCAGTGTCAGATTCGTGAATCCAAGTTTCAATAAGAACCAGCAGGTTATGAGATTTTGAAATAAGAAAGTGACAAAGTCATAAACATATATTAGCCTTCATATCAACTGAGTGGACCTCACTAATATAATACAAATTTTCTCTAAAAATAAATAGCTTAAATGGGGTTGTTGTCCAAATGTTTTTGAAACATGGGCAAAAAGTTATTTAAAAAAGTACTTAGCTGTTCAAAACCCCTCCACTTCAGCTCTGCTGCTCCATTAATCCTTGTGATGTTTATTTACTTCCCTGCATAAATCACATACTGTACATGCTCATAACCGCTGAGGCCAGTGATAGACAGCAGCGTTTATGTGGATGTGTGTGACATCATCACTGCAGAACAAGTAAACAGAGAGCAGTGGGGACCACCATGGTGATGGAGGCTGCTCTCATTGGCTGCTGTGTGAAACTTTTATAAATCATAAAACTTTCATAGTTCTACAATGAGTACATTATCATCCCACGCTATATCATATGTTACATTTTATAGCTGCCATTTATGGTTATACGATCAGTTAAAGAGTATTTCAGCCCAAAACATAAAAGTGCCCATATATTAGTGTATCAGCGGCTGCTGTACACCGCTGTTCCCCCTCTTGTCGCCACAGCCCCGGGCGCCGTGCTCAGCGGTTACCTGTGGTCGCTGCTTTCCATTTCACAGCTCCGGTTCTGGGCTCTGTGTCTGTAGGTGGTATTGCTTTTGAGAATTCCGTTCCACAGCTTCCACTAAGCCCTGGACACAGCGTATCACTCCCTGGGCTGTGTGGGTTAGGTCAGATGACCTCGCTGACCAACCCTGGCTCTCCTGCAGGTATTTAAGTGGCTCAGCCCTCTTTCCAGATGCCTCAGTGTCAAGGTCCTTGAGTTTGCTGGTTTCTTATACTCTAGTTTGCTCCTGATTTATACTTCGTTTCTGGACTCTGCTTATCATCTGATCCCTGCTTGCTTGCCTTGCCTCTCCTGTTGCTGACCCGGATTGCCTGACCTGTACCTGTGCCACCTGCCCTGACCTTTTGCCTGTCTGACTACGCCTCTGCCTCATGCTTTGGTTCTGCACTGTTGCTCCTGGCAACAACCCCGCCTGCCTGACTACATGTTTACTTCTGGTACCTACCCAGGTATCTCCTGGACCAGCTGCCACTGACTCGGGGATTGCTATGGAGTAGCCCCTGGCAACTACCCTAATGGCTCAAGTCTATCCTCACCATCAGAGGCTCTAGTGAAAACAAGGTAGTTGCTTAGACACACCCCTCCAGAGTATAGCCAGTCAGTGGCACAGTGGGTTCACACCCACTGATCCGTGACAATTAGTAACTCAAAAGTTAGAGCAGCAGCCAGATTTTTCAAATTGTTTCTTTTTTACTTATAAAGATATTAGCATTTGTTTTGTTGAAGCGGTTGCTTTGAAAAAATGACAACAGGAAGTGCAGCCATATTGGTGTGATATCTAAAATGGCTGCATTCACTGTTGTCAAAACTGTATTCTATCTCTTGTTGCTATTGCTACTTTGATTGCTGCCCTGACTTTAATACAGCCAGTTTTGCATTTTAAGTTGAAACACTTAATATAAGAAGAAGAGAAATGCATTGGACCACTTAGAGAGGCAATAATCAATAGGAATATTGGGGCTTACTCAGAGCCTACAAATTGGGCTCAGTCATTGGCAGATATGTTATTTGTTCTTAAATAGAGTTGTCCTATCTCAAAATGTATTGCTTAGAGCAGGGATATGCCACAAATGGCAGATAGATATGGTTCCCACCTCCAGAACCCACTCATACAGCATCTCCAGAACTGGGTCACCGAACTAAAGGTAGTGCAGCAGCACATACTATGTGGCCATCCTCCACTCACCTCTATGTTCTGAAAATAGCAAAGCATTGGCTTGGCTATTTTGAGACCTAATCGTACTTGCATGACTTGTTCTCCATTCACTGCTATAGGAGAGGATGCTGTGCATGCATGAATGGAGAGGATGCTGTGCATGAGTGGCATGCTCTCCTTCACTTCAGGTCCTCTTTCTGGAGATAGAAGCAGGTCCCAGAGGTGGAACCGACAACTATTCCGACATTTATGGCATGAGTTGCCAACCAGATTTTTTTTCTTTTTTCTAGACAACTTATCCAAAAATCACAGACAGCCAACATTTTTTGCGGGCATATTCGAAAACCATAATGAATGATAAAGATTATAAGTAGTACATGTCCATATCTCAATATACAGATAAGAACTGTAAAATGATGATAATTACCACCAAAATGATCTAGTCACTAACTTTGAAAGAAAATTACGGACACATCTATTTTTTTTCACAGACACAGGGAAAACTTCACCTATTTTTACAGACTGTTCAGAATTGTCTGGACGTTTGGCAATCCTGATGGCATGCAACAAGCCCCGTGTGAGGGCTTCTTTCTCATTGTTCTAATGATCAGTGAAGTTCCTCAGCACTCAGGCCCCCACCAATCAAAACCTTTGATATGTCACTGTGACATCAAAAGTTTTGCTAAAATACAGGAACACTTTGTCTATCTAATACAGTATATACTTACTTATACAGCATTGTCATCGAATCAAAATCAGGAAACCATCATTTCATATGTTCCAAGGAAAATGGTGTGATTATCAATCTGAATGTTTCTTTGACATGCTCCCAGTCAGGCTCATCCAGTCTCCCCCTTTATTCTTCTTGAATAACATCATGGACACGTTTGTGATGCGTATGGTGCCATTGTAATTTAATGCAAGCAACAGAGCTGTACAGAGCACGGAGAGCAGATGATTTATTGGTATGCACTCGGTTAGTTCAATATATCATGTTATTATGAGACATGATGAACAGTTCTACCTGTGCTTCTTATGCTCCAAGGAATAAGCAAGATACTTAAATTAATTGACGTCTGAGGAGAAAATACAGCATTAGTCAAAATTTAAATGGAGTTTTGACAAACATTTAGACTAGTTAATTGATGCCTATGCTTTTCAACCACTCTAGCACATAGACTATTGTAATTGTGTGTGATACTGCATTAAACATTGCTGTATTTTTAATTAAAGTGAAGATCTCTATGTAGATTTTATTGAGAAGCAATAGTGCCAGAACGTCCAGGTCTCTTATTAGTGAGTATTAAAACAGAGTGGAGAAAACAAAGTGTTTGAATTATAATTATTTATCATTTACCATTCCCTCCATCTCACTTTTCTAGCATACAAAAAAACCACAAATCCTTTTCTCACAAGTGGCATTTCAAAGCCACCCTGGCCACTTTCTGAAAAGAGCCTGGCACATTTATCTTCATTTACGTCAGTTTCTGAAGACAGAAAATTATGACAGGTCTGAGCTGCCGTTTATTACTGTTTACGCACACAGTCTATGATAAATCTCCCCCAAAGTGCTTGGCCACATGGTCAGTATTTCATCAGTTTTTTTGCTTAGTATTAGCAGATCGAAAACACAGAAGAGACACAAATATATCCATTGCTTTGCCTTTGTAGGGTCCATTCATGGTTTTGGCTTATACAGTCAGGTCCATAAATATTGGGACATTGACACAATTCAATTTTTTTTGGCTCTAGACACACCACCACAATGGATTTGAAATGAAACAAACAAGATGTGCTTTAACTGCAGACTATCAGCTTTAATTTGAGGGTATTTACATCTAAATCAGGTTAACGGTGTAGGAATTAGAACAGTTTGCATATGTGCCTCCCACTTGTTGAGGGACCAAAAGTAATGGGACAGAATAATAATCATAAATCAAACTTACATTTTTAAAACTAAGTTGCAAATCATTTGCAGTCAATTACAGCCTGAAGTCTGGAATGCATAGACATCACCAGACGCTGGGTTTCATCCCTGGTGATTCTCTGCCAGGATCTACTACAACTGTCTTCAGTTCCTGCTTGTTCTTGGGGCATTTTCCCTTCAGTTTTGTCTTCAGCAAGTGAAATGCATGCTCAATCGGATTCAGGTCAGGTGAATGACTTGGCCATTGCTTAAGATTCCACTTCTTTCCCTTAAAAACTCTTTGGTTGCTTTTGCAGTATGCTTTGGGTCATTTATGCTTTGGGTCATTGTCCATCTGCACTGTGAAGCACCATCCAATGAGTTCTGAAGCATTTGGCTGAATATTAACAGATAATATTGCCCGAAACACTTCAGAATTCATCCTGCTGCTTTTCTCTGCAGTCACATCATCAATAAATACAAGAGAACCAGTTCCATTGGCAGCCATACATGCCCACGCCATGACACTACCACCACCATGCTTTACTGATGAGGTGGTATGCCTAGGATCATGAGCAGTTCCTTTCCTTCTCCATTCTCTTCTCTTCCCATCACTCTGGTACAAGTTGATCTTGGTCTCATCTGTCCATAGGATGTTGTTCCAGAACTGTGAAGGCTTTTTTAGATGTTGTTTGGCAAATTCTAATCTGGCCTTCCTGTTTTTGAGGCTCACCAATAGTTTACATCTTGTGGTGAACCCTCTGTATTCACTTTGGTAAAGTCTTCTTTTGATTGTTGACTTTGACACACATACACCTACCTCCTGGAGAGTGTTCTTGATGTGGCCAACTGTTGTGAAGGGTGTTTTCTTTACCGGGGAAAGAATTATTCGGTCATCCACCACAGTTGTTTTCCGTGGTCTTCCGGGTCTTTTGGTGTTGCTGAGCTCACCGGTGCGTTCCTTCTTTTTAAGAATGTTCCAAACAGTTGTTTTGGCCATGCCTAGTGTTTTTGCTATCTCTATGATGGGCTTGTTTTGTTTTTTCAGCCTAATGATGGCTTGCTTTACTGAAAGTGACAGCTCTTTGGATCTCATCTTGAGAGTTGACAGCAACAGATTCCAAATGCAAATAGCACACTTGAAATTAACTTTGTACCTTTTATCTGCTCATTGTATTTGGGATAATGAGGGAATAACACACACCTGGCCATGGAACAGCTGAGAAGCCAATTGTCCCATTACTTTTGGGCCCTTAACAAGTGGGAGGCACATATGCAAACTGTTGTAATTCCTACACAGTTCACCTGATTTGGATGTAAATACCCTCAAATTAAAGCTAACAGTCTACAGTTAAAGCCCATCTTGTTAGTTTCTTTTCAAATCCATTGTGGTGTATAGAGCCAAAAATGTTACAATTGTGTTGATGTCCTAATATTTATGGACAATTATTCTTACTTTGTTTGCTTTCTACAATACACATTTTAAGGGGCATTTAAGGGATTAATAAAAAGGTCAAAGGGGTTGTCTCACTTCAGCACATGTCATTTATTATGTAGAGTAAGTTAATACAAGGCACTTACTAATGTATTGTTATTGTCCATATTGCCTCCTTTGCTGACTGGATTAATTTTTTCATCACATTATATACTGCTCGTTTCCATGGTTATGACTAGAGATAAGCAAATGTTATGTTATGAAATTAGTTCACGCTTCGTTAGGTGATAAAATGTGAATTGCGTTATGGATTCCGTTACCACGGACCATAACGCAATTCTATGACGGAATGCAAAACGGAATGCTTTTAGAGGCATTCCGTTATTCATTCCGTCATAATAGAGGTCTATAGGCTGCAAAATGGACTATTGAGGCGGGCTGGAGTTCCGGCGGCAGCACGGCAAACATGGTGAGAGGCGGGCGGAATAAAACTATGAAGGCTGCCGGAGAAGGCTGCCGCTGGTGTGAAACTAGCTTAATTGTACACATCTCTTTACAAAACCATTGCTTAACCCCCTTAACTTATAATATTGTACATGTCTGGCATTATGCGCAAGGGCCGGCTCCATACACGGCAAGTGCTTACAAGACAGCAAGCACCCGCGCTACAATGACTCTACTACTGGGTGTGCAGGGAGCAGGCTTACGATTACACTATAGAACTACTGTTATACGGAATAGGATTTTATGTGTCTAAAAGGCTGCTAAATAGTATTACTATTTTCTTCACATAATAATAAATACCTAGTATTATTGCTTAGTAGCTTTTTGGCTTATACAATTTTATTCTTATTACATTCGAATAGCAGTATTAAAGATGAATGAAGTTTTGAAAAATTTGATTCAGCAACGTCGCCGAAGTTAGACAAAAAATTAGATTTATTACGAATTTATTTGTAACAAATTGCTATAAATCAGGTATACCCAGGCTACTCTGCCTAAGGCCCTTTTTCCTTGTGGGCGCAATGCGTGATGCGAACGCATTGCGCTCCCACTGAATCCTGACCCATTCATTTCAATGGGTCTGTGTACATGAGCATTGTTTTTCACGCATCACTTGTGCATTGCGTGAAAATCGCAGCATGTTCTATATTCAGCGTTTTTCAAGCAGCCCTGGCCCCATAGAAGTAAATGGGGCCTGTGTGAAAAAAGCATTGCATCTGCAAGCAAGTGCGGATGCAATGTGTTTTTAAGTGATGGTTGCTAGGAGATGTTGTAAGTAAACCTTCCGTTTTTTATCACGAGCGTGAAAACGCATCAATGTGCATTTCACCCGCGTGAAAAAAACGGAATCTCTGAACTCAATCGCAGACAAAACTGACTGAACTTGCTTGCGAAATGGTGCGAGTTTTCCTGAACGCACCCTGAACGCATCTGGACCTAATCCGTATCTTTCACACGAGCGTGACGGATCAGATCTGCATGCGTTCAGGGTGCGTTTAGTGAAACTCACACTATTTTGCAAACAAGTTCTGTCAGTTTTGTCTGTGATTTTGTTCAGTTTTTTAGTTTTTTCCCTGCAAGTGCAATGCATTTTGATGCGTTTTTCACGCGCATGATAAAAAACGTAAGGTTTACAAACAACATCTCTTAGCAACCATCAGTGAAAAAACGCATTGCACTTGCTTGCGAATGCAATGCGGTTTTCACGCAGCCCCATTCACTTCTATGGGGCCAGGGCTGCGTGAAAAACGCAGTATATAGAACATGCTGCGATTTTCATGCAACGCACAAGTGATGCGTGAAAAAAAACCCTCATGTACACAGCCCCATTGAAATGAATGGGTCAGGATTCAGTGCAGGTGCTATGCGTTCACATCACGCATTGTGAAAGGGGCCTTAGGGTATGGCCAAACAGAGCCTTTTGGCCCCTTTCACCCTGTCAGATCTGTCCTGCCGCTATTTCGCCGTGCCGCCGGACCACCGCTCCGTTTTCATTGACTATAATGGGGACGGGGCGGAGCTCCCAAGCAGCGCGGCAGTGCAAGGCGAAAGGCCACCGGACTAAAAGTACTGCATGTTCGACTTTTTAGTCCGGCCTCTCGCCGTGCACTGCCTCGCTGCGCCGGAGCTCCGCCCCCGTCCCCATTATAGTCAATGAACAGCCTGTCAGATCCGTCCTGCCGCTAGTGTGAAATTAGCCTAAGCAGTATAGTTCTATAGTGTAGTGGTATGCCTGCTGCCTGCCATATAGAAGGTCTGGGGATCAATTCTCAACAGAGACCTATAAAAGTATTTTTTTAGTTATGGAAGAAAAATACAACTTTTTTTTTTCAGTTGTTCCTTTATCGTAAAAGACAAGCTATAAAGTTAAAAAAAAAATCTGCAACGTTAATATTAAAAGAAAAAACTGCAAAAGCCATTGTAATAAATGTGTTTTTATATCATACTAATTAAATATGACAGAACAGTATTTGCTTATGTATACTTGTCATGCAGTTCATGTCATGTATATTATCATGCAGGTCACCTGACACTTTTAAAATATCATAAACTTTAAATTTTTAAAGCTGACATTTTATATTTCCATTTCTGTAAAGACTTCAAACCATCATTAATATTTGTGGGGGGTGATAAATGGGCTTCATTTTTGCTTGTTGCACTCTGGGATCTTGATCATTTTATATAATGTAGGAGCGTTCGTTTTTGCTGTTTTTAATGTCCTTTTCCTCTCTGCATTAATCTCCTTGGCATCTTAATAGAATGAGACAATAGTATATTGTTGGAAGCAATCACCATTTCTTTCTCTTCCATTCTCTAATTTGGCTTCAGTCGTCATGTTTAAAACAAAATATAGGTTAATTACAAATGTGACAACGCTTTAGAACTGAGCAGTCATATGTAACGCATGATTACTTTTCAATTAGACGGACCATTTACTCTATACACTTAGTATCCTTATTTACAGACTGCATATAGAATGGCCAATAGCCACTAAGTGAGCAGAAAAAAATATGAAACCTCAGTGTTTCCAGCATTGTGTATAGACATGCATATAATTGAAAAAAATCTGCCCCAGGGCTATCTGCATTTGATGTTGTTGTAAGCTGCATATACAATATGAGCGTAATCTAAATTAGCAATAATACCCCCAATTAGTAAAATTGTGTAGATAGCAAAAGCTTGTTTCTAAAATGTTTCTAAGGCGCCAAATGCTTCTAATATATATATATATATATATATATATATATATATATATTCAGCGAATGAAGAGGCAGCACTTTCAGCTTTTAGTGATAGGGTAACGACCCCAAACTTTATTCCCAGCAACGTTTCGGCCTTCTCAATGAAGGTATTAATATTATATATATATATATTATATGAAATCCGGCAGCACTCACTTTAGAGGTTATCAGGTGCAAGCGTCTCGCCTTTGACCATAGGCTTGTATATTCAAGGAAAAATCAACGCAGCACTCTTCTTGTAAAAAAACGCAGTGTCTAAATTCACACATGTGACACAAAAATAGGCAATGTTTCAATCCAAGCCACTTGGCTTGAGAAGGATCCCGGAAGGGGATTGAAACGTTGCCTATTTTTGTGTCACATGTGTGAATAAAGACACTGCGTTTTTTTACAAGAAGAGTGCTGTGTTGATTTTTTCTTGAATATATATATATATATATATATAATGTATCTGATATTAATACCACTCTACTACAGTATAAGCATGAATGACTATAATGTTATGGCAAAATCATGACCAAGCCACAACTTCCTATGTGAATAATTTCTCGTTGAACTGTGAAACAATAGCAAAAAGTTCAGCAGCATGTTGGAAATTTTACATTAGATACAATATGGGTTGCTACATTTTCTTTTACACTGAAACATTATGGTTGTGGAGTAGTTGACATAAACCTACAATTATAATGCGGGCGACATGCTGCTGTGGAGCCAGAGAAAAATCTAATCAAATTCTCTGTTACTTTCACTACAGTACCTGCCAGCAGATACAGGCTGTATTGTGAAAGTACATGCCACACCTCATCTAGAATAAACTCAAAATAGAGTTTTGCCACTCATAAAGGGATAGAATGTATTTTATTTTATTAAGAAATTCCCTCAGGGTTTCCAATAGACCTTATGTTATTTTTAACAGTAGGAGTTGTGTACGCTGCACTATTCTTCTTGCCATCCAAAATACTAAAACCCCATCCTGCCCTGATAACTTCACTTTGTCTCTAAGGGTTGTCATATTCTTATTTCAGAATGTCAGTTGCATTTTCTTGAAAAATCACTCTTCCTTCTTAGATATGTAAAGAAAAGTTAATAATGATAAGTTACAAAACAATTTTCTCCTCTTCTCCAGAACTACATGATAAAGTTCAAAAAATTGGTGCAAATATTATAAATAATTGTTATCACTCTTCAAATTTCCTTTAGAAGTAATACTGTAATTTACTGTAGGTGTTTCTAATGACATCTACTTTGATTTTTGTTCAATTTTTGAAACAATTTTTTAATATCTTATTTTATGCTTTTTTCTCTTTTGTAGCGATGCTGATTTATTGCATAATGATTTATTTGGGCTTGTTCCACCCTCTGTAAAACTTTTAAAATTTAATAAAAAGTTTAAAGGGAATCTGTCACCCCAATTTTTGACCATTATCTACAGTAATACATGAGTAGTATTGCAGATAAGAAAACCAGATCACTAGTTTTTTTTTCTTACAACATTTCGTTCCCCCGCTGTCAGCCCTTAGAGCTGCATTGAAATACATTGTCAGTAGAGTTGAGTGAACACCTGGATGTTCGGGTTCGAGAAGTTCGGCCGAACTTCCCGAAAATGTTCGGGTTCGGGATCCGAACCCGACCCGAACTTCGTCCCGAACCCGAACCCCATTGAAGTCAATGGGGACCCGAACTTTTCGGCACTAAAGAGGCTGTAAAACAGCCCAGGAAAGGGCTAGAGGGCTGCAAAAGGCAGCAAAATGTAGTTAAATCCCCTGCAAACAAATGTGGACAGGGAAATGAATAAAAATAAAAATAAAATAAATAAAAACAAACCTATATCAATTGGAGAGAGGTCCCATAGCAGAGATTCAGGCTTCATGTCATAGCAGAGAATCAGGCTTCACGTCACCCAACACTGGAACAGTCCATTGTCATATATTTAGGCCCCGGCACCCAGACAGAGGAGAGAGGTCCCATAACAGAGATTCAGGCTTCATGTCAGCAGAGAATCAGTCTTCATGTCATAGCAGAGAATCATGCTTCACGTCACCCAACACTGGAATAGTCCATTGTCAGATATTTTGGCCCCGGCACCCAGACAGAGGAGAGGTTCATTCAACTTTGGGTTGCCCAGCAATATAATGGTAAAATGAAAATAAAAATAGGATTGAATGAGGAAGTGCCCTGGAGTACAATAATATATGGTTAAGGGGGGGTAGTTAATGTCTAATCTGCACAAGGGATGGACAGGTCCTGTGGGATCCATGCCTGGTTCATTTTTATGAACGTCAGCTTGTCCACATTGGCTGTAGACAGGCGGCGGCGTTTGTCTGTAATGACGCCCCCTGCCGTGCTGAATACACGTTCAGACAAAACGCTGGCCGCCGGGCAGGCCAGCACCTCCAAGGCATAAAAGGCTAGCTCTGGCCACGTGGACAATTTAGAGACCCAGAAGTTGAATGGGGCCGAACCATCAGTCAGTACGTGGAGGGGTGTGCACACGTACTGTTCCACCATGTTAGTGAAATGTTGCCTCCTGCTAACACGTTGCATATCAGGTGGTGGTGCAGTTAGTTGTGGCGTGTTGACAAAACTTTTCCACATCTCTGCCATGCTAACCCTGCCCTCAGAGGAGCTGGCCGTGACACAGCTGCGTTGGCGACCTCCTGCTCCTCCTCTGCCTTCGCCTTGGGCTTCCACTTGTTCCCCTGTGACATTTGGGAATGCTCTCAGTAGCGCGTCTACCAACGTGCGCTTGTACTCGCGCATCTTCTTATCACGCTCCAGAGCAAGAAGTAAGGTGGGCACATTGTCTTTGTACCGGGGATCCAGCAGGGTGGCAACCCAGTAGTCCGCACACGTTAAAATGTGGGCAACTCTGCTGTAGTTGCCCAGGCACTGCAGCATGTAGTCGCTCATGTGTGCCAGGCTGCCCAGAGGTAAGGACAAGCTGTCCTCTGTGGGAGGCGTATCGTCATCGTCCTGCGTTTCCCCCCAGCCACGCACCAGTGATGGGCCCGAGCTGCGTTGGGTGCCACCCCGCTGTGAACATGCTTCATCCTCATCCTCCTCCACCTCCTACCCATCCTCGTCCTCCAGTAGTGGGCCCTGGCTGGCCACATTTGTACCTGGCCTCTGCTGTTGCAAAAAACCTCCCTCTGAGTCACTTCGAAGAGACTGGCCTGAAAGTGCTAAAAATGACCCCTCTTCCTCCTCCTCCTCCTCCTCCTGGGCCACCTCCTCTTCCATCATCGCCCTAAGTGTTTTCTCAAGGAGACATATAAGTGGTATTGTAACGCTGATAATGGCGTCATCACCACTGGCCATGTTGGTGGAGTACTCGAAACAGCGCAACAGGGCACACAGGTCTCGCATGGAGGCCCAGTCATTGGTGGTGAAGTGGTGCTGTTCCGCAGTGCGACTGACCCGTGCGTGCTGCAGCTGAAACTCCACTATGGCCTGCTGCTGCTCGCACAGTCTGTCCAGCATGTGCAAGGTGGAGTTCCACCTGGTGGGCACGTTGCATATGAGGCGGTGAGCGGGAAGGCCGAAGTTACGCTGTAGCCCAGACAGGCGAGCAGCTGCAGGATGTGAACGCGAAAGCGCGAACAGACGGCCCGCACTTTATGCAGCAGCTCTGACATGTCGGGGTAGTTGTGAATGAACTTCTGCACCACCAAATTCAGCACATGCGCCAGGCAAGGGATGTGCGTGAAACCGGCTAGTCCCAGAGCTGCAACGAGATTTCGCCCATTATCGCACACCACCAGGCCGGGCTTGAGGCTCACCGGCAGCAACCACTCGTCGGTCTGTTGTTCTATACCCCACCACAACTCCTGTGCGGTGTGGGGCCTGTCCCCCAAACATATGAGTTTCAGAATGGCCTGCTGACGTTTACCCCGGGCTGTGCTGAAGTTGGTGGTGAAGGTGTGTGGCTGACTGGATGAGCAGGTGGAAGAAGAGGAGGAGTAAGCCGAGAAGGAGGAGGAGGCAACAGGAGGCAAAGAATGTTGCCCTGCGATCCTTGGCGGCGGAAGGACGTGCGCCAAACAGCTCTCGCCTGGGGCCTAGCCGCCACTACATTTACCCAGTGTGCAGTTAGGGAGATATAGCGTCCCTGGCCGTGCTTACTGGTCCACGTATCTGTGGTTAGGTGGACCTTGCCACAGATGGCGTTGCGCAGTGCACACTTGATTTTATCGGATACTTGGTTGTGCAGGGAAGGCATGGCTCTCTTGGAGAAGTAGTGGCGGCTGGGAACAACATACTGTGGGACAGCAAGCAACATGAGCTGTTTGAAGCTGTCTGTGTCCACCAGCCTGAATGACAGCATTTCATAGGCCAGTAGTTTAGAAATAGTGGCATTCAGGGCCAGGGATCGAGGGTGGCTAGGTGGGAATTTACGCTTTCTCTCAAATGTTTGTGAGATGGAGAGCTGAACGCTGCCGTGTGACATGGTTGATATGCTTGGTGACGGAGGTGGTGGTGTTGGTGGTACATCCCCTGTTTGCTGGGCGGCAGGTGCCAAAGTTCCTCCAGAGGCGGAGGAAGAGGCCGAGGCGGCAGCAGCAGAAGAGGCCGAGGCGGTAGCAGCAGAAAAGGTAGCAGGGGGAGCCTGAGTGAGTTCCTTGTTTTAAGGTGTTTACTCCACTGCAGTTCATGCTTTGCATGCAGGTGCCTGGTCATGCAGGTTGTGCTAAGGTTCAGAACGTTAATGCCTCGCTTCAGGCTCTGATGGCACAGCGTGCAAACCACTCGGGTCTTGTCGTCAGCACATTGTTTGAAGAAGTGCCATGCCAGGGAACTCCTTGAAGCTGCCTTTGGGGTGCTCGGTCCCAGATGGCGTCGGTCAGTAGCAGGCGGAGTCTCTTGGCGGCGGGTGTTCTGCTTTTGCCCACTGCTCCCTCTTTTGCTACGCTGTTGGCTCGGTCTCACCACTGCCTCTTCCTCCGAACTGTGAAAGTCAGTGGCACGACCTTCATTCCATGTGGGGTCTAGGACCTCATCGTCCCCTGCATCGTCTTCATCTCTGACCTCCTGTTCAGTCTACACACTGCAGAAAGACGCAGCAGTTGGCACCTGTGTTTCGTCATCATCAGAGACGTGCTGAGGTGGTATTCCCATGTCCTCATCATCAGGAAACATAAGTGGTTGTGCGTCAGTGCATTCTATGTCTTCCACCGCTGGGGAAGGTCTAGTTGAATGCCCTTGGGAAACCCTGCCAGCAGAGACTTCAAACAGCATAAGAGACTGCTGCATAACTTGAGGCTCAGACAGTTTCCCTGATATGCATGGGGGGATGTGACAGACTGATGGGCTTGGTTTTCAGGCGCCATCTGTGCGCTTTCTGCAGAAGACTGGGTGGGAAATAATGTGAACGTGCTGGATCCACTGTCGGCCACCCAATTGACTAATGCCTCTACCTGCTCAAGCCTTACCATCCTTAGAACGGCATTGGGCCCCACCAAATATCGCTGTAAATTCTGGCGGCTACTGGGACCTGAGGTAGTTGGTACACTAGGACGTGTGGCTGTGGCAGAATGGCCACGTCCTCTCCCAGTACCAGAGGGTCCACTAACACCACCACGACCATGTCCGCGTCCGCGTCCCTTACTAGATGTTTTCCTCATTGTTACCGTTCACCACAATAAGAAAAATATTATTTGGCCCAATGTATTGAATTCAAATTCAGGCCTTTTTTTACAGACACCTAACACTATCTGGCTATCTATTTAGGTACCGTATTACACTAATACAGGCACAGCAGTTACAACAGATTTAGCTGACTATAAATTTGAGGCCTATTATTTAGGCGCTGGGTGACAGGTATACGTTTACGGACAGAATTAGACTCGGAAATGCACGGTAGCGTGTGTGTGAAGTTATTGAGAATGACCCTATCTGCACCTTCAATCTAATATACCCTTTTATGGATAGATTTAAAGTAGGCCTGATACAGCAGAAACAACTGATTTAGGGAATTGCTAAGTTGGGAATTGTATTTCAACCCAGAACAAAAACTGTGCTTTGACGGACAATAAATAACTTGACCAGCTACAGAAATAACCACAGATTTAGCTGAATATAAATGTGATGCCTAGTATTTAGGCGCTGGGTGACAGGTATACGTTTACAGACAGAATTAGACTTGGAAATGCACAGTAGCGTGTGTGTGAAGTTATTGAGAATGACCCTATCTGCACCTTTAATCTAATATACCCTTTTATGGATATATTTAAAGTAGGCCTGATACAGCAGAAACCACTGATTTAGGGAATTGCTAAGTTGGGAATTGTATTTCAACCCAGAACAAAAACTGTGCTTTGGCGGACACTAAATGAATTGACCAGCCTCAGCAATAAACACAGTTTTAGCTGAATATAAATTTGAGGCCTATTATTTAGGCGCTGGGTGATAGGTATACGTTTACGGACAGAATTAGACTTGGAAATGCACGGTAGCTTGTGTGTGAAGTTATTGAGAATGACCCTATCTGCACCTTCAATCTAATATACCCTTTTATGGATAGATTTAAAGTAGGCCTGATACAGCATAAACAACTGATTTAGGGAATTGCTAAGTTGGGAATTGTATTTCAACCCAGAACAAAAATATATCCTTTGCCAGACAGCAGACAGTATTACAATTGGCTGGCCACAGCTGAAACACCAGATTTAGGGTACTGCTATTTTGGCAATTGTATTTCACCCCTCAATAAAATAGCAAGCACAGCCAAGCCCCTGATGTAGGATATAGCAAAAAAATAACCACACTATTGATGGTTAAATGGACTTGGTGGCAGCTTGCCCCTGATGTAGGATATAGCAAAAATATTAACCACACTATTGATGGTTAAATGGACTTGGTGGCAGCTTGCCCCTGATGTAGGATATAGCAAAAAAAATAACCACACTATTGATGGTTAAATGGACTTGGTGGCAGCTTGCCCCTGATGTAGGATACAGCAAAAAAATAACCACACTATTGATGGTTAAATGGACTTGGTGGCAGCTTGCCCCTGATGTAGGATATAGCAAAAAAATAACCACACTATTGATGGTTAAATGGACTTGATGGCAGCTTGTGCTGGCGCACCACAAGACACAAAATGGCCGCCGATCCCCCCAGAAAAAAGTGACTGAAAAACGCTCTGGGCAGTGAGCAATTGAATAGCAGCAGTTCAATGATCCACAGCTGTAAATCGATCACTGAATTAAGTGTTTTTTTGGAGTTAATCACTGCCTAATCTCGCCCTAACAGTCGCAGCTGCAACCTCTCCCTACACTGATCAGAGCAGAGTGACGTGCGGCGCTACGTGACTTCAGCTTAAATAGAGGCTGGGTCACATGCTGCACTGGTCAATCACAGCCATGCCAATAGTAGGCATGGCTGTGACGGCCTCTTGGGGCAAGTAGTATGACGCTTGTTGATTGGCTGCTTTGCAGCCTTTCAAAAAGCGCCAAGAAAGCGACGAACACCGAACCCGAACCCGGACTTTGACGAAAATGTTCGGGTTCGGGTCCGTGTCACGGACACCCCAAAATTCGGTACGAACCCGAACTATACAGTTCGGGTTCGCTCATCCCTAATTGTCAGGACTGCCATGCCTGTGAAAATATGTCCTTTCCATTATGTTAGGACAGCCTTGCAGTCCAGACTATGTATTTCAGTGCAGGTCTGAATGTTGACAGTGGGGGAACTAGGAGCAGTAGGGAAAAAATTTTTATCTGCACTACATATCTACAGTACTACTCATGTATTACTGTATATAATGGTAGAAAATTGGGAGACAGGCTACCATTAAAGGGGTTGTGCATTGCTACAATATTGATAATCTATCTGCAGGATAGCACAGTATCCGATCAGCAAGGGTCTCAGCATCCTTATCTGCGCCTTGTCTCCTTTGCAACAGTGGTACGGTAAAATTACAAATACAACTCCTCTTCAAACAGTGGGAGATGGACCCCTGCTGATCTTATAGTGATGAGCTAATCAAAGTTAACAAAGTGGAATTTGATCCGAATTTCCTGGCGCTTCATGGTAACGAATCAATTTTTCTTTAAATGTCAGTAAAAAAATAAACACATACTCACCTCATCTATCTGAGCATGAACAGGCATTCACACCCATCTTGACTGAAGAAAAGGGGCTGACGTATGACCCTGGGTGGGCGTGGTGATGTCACTACATCAGTGTGTGCCCAATTGGCTCATTTTCTTCATTGAAGATGGCCTCTTCATGATCAAATGGATGAGGTGAGTGTATACATTTGTTTTAACTGGTGTTGGTCGAGCATGCTCGGCCGAACACCATTTTGACTTGAGCATTGCGATGCTCGGCACATCGCAGTGTTCAGCCAAACACCCGGTGTGCTCGAGCGCGATGCTCGAGTCTCCTCCCCATATGTTTGTTGGCTGCTACCTATTAGGAGGGCCGAACGCCTGGGTCCACAATCAGTGTCTGCGTGTCACACCACTGCCTCCTCTTCCCCTGTGTTACCTGCTGGCCAATCCATTGTCCAAGATGCAGGCCTGGAAGTCTCCCGCCCTGGACCTTCGCAGGCACCATCGGCTAGCACATCCACTTCTGTGTCCCAGCGCAGCATACAGATGTCCATACCCCAGGCCTTCGAACGAAAGCACAAATACCCAGCCACCCACCCACAGGCCATAGCGCTAAATGCGCACCTTTCCAAATTGCTGGCCCTGGAAATGTTGCCATTTAGGCTTCTAGACACTGAGGCTTTCCGCAGCCTGAAGGCGGCTGCCATCCCTCGTTAGTCAGTTCCCAGCCGCCACTATTTTTCCCTGTGTGTCGTCCCCGCCTTACACCAGTGTGTGTCCCGTAACATCACCTGTGCCCTGACGAACGCAGTCATTGGGAATGTCCACGACTGACACATGGACAAGTGCTTTTGGCCAGGGACGCTACACAGGTCCTAGAGACGCCAAGGATTGCGGGCTCTACTTCTATCAGGACTTCGCCACCACCTAGATTAGTGGCTGCAACCCCCCCTTCTCCTCCTCCACCTCCTCCTCAACTTCCACCTCTGAATTCTCATCTTGCAGCACCAGTCACCCATCATTTAGTAGCTGAAAGCAGTGTAGCACTGCAGTGGGAAAGCGGCAACAGGCCGTTCTGAAACTAATTTGCTTATGTGACAAACAGCATACCACCACAGAGCTTTGGCAGGGTTTAAGGGACCAGACTGAGCTGTGGCTCTCACCATTTAAAGGGAGTCTGTCACCTCCATAAGGCCATATACAGTGCTTACCAGTCTCTGTAGCACACCTATACAGGATTGTAACAGTACCTTTGTCTTTGTCTTTAGACTTGCACCAGCAGGAAAAACGAAGTTTAATTTATATGCAAATGAGCACTCGCAAGTTCCCAGGGAGGAGTTCAGTGTGTAGGTGCCCAGGCTGCTCTGCCTTCTTTTCACTTTACTCCTCCCCAGTCTCTGCCTTTGCCCGCCCTCCAAGTATTTTGCCTCATTGATAGGTCCGGACTTGAGGGCGGGCAAAGGCAGAGACTGGGGAGGAGTAAAGTGAAATGAAGGCAGAGCAGCCTGGGCACTTACACACTGAACGCCGCCCCTGGGCACTTGCGAGTGCTCATTTGCATATGAATTAAACTTCGTTTTTCCTGCTGGTGCAAGTCT
Source organism: Bufo gargarizans (assembly GCF_014858855.1). NCBI lineage: Eukaryota > Metazoa > Chordata > Amphibia > Anura > Bufonidae > Bufo > Bufo gargarizans. The sequence goes on along the minus strand of NC_058080.1, from coordinate 419,932,677 downwards.
AAAGACAAAGGTACTGTTACAATCCTGTATAGGGATGCTACAGAGCGATGTAAGCACTTTATATGGCCATATGGAGGTGACAGACTCCCTTTAACCTACAACCAGGCATGGTTGTGTCTGATAATGGCCGTAACTTGGTGGTGGCTTTGGAGCTTGGTAAGGTCACACACATCCCATGCCTAGCTCACATCTTAAACATAGTAGTTCAGGGGTTTCTTAAAACCCACCCCAATTTGCCTGGGCTACTGGTGAAGGTGAGTCGCGTGTGTGCCCATTTCCGAAATTCATCTACAGCTGCCGCCGGTGGTGGGGAGAACTAGCAAAATGGTGCAATACCAGAAGGTCCTTGTGGAAAAATTGCTCTAAAAATTTCCAGCTGACAACGCTGGTGGCAGAGTACATAGTTTCTTGGGCAACCGAGGAGGGGAGACATAGGGGAACACACAGCAGTTCCAACAGAGGCAGGGCAACACTCTCCAAGGTCTGGGACAGTTTAATGACATCCCGCCAGCACCCTCAACCTGATGCGCGGCTTAGTGTCACAAGGAGGAAAAGTATTGGAAGATGGTGAAGGAGTACGTAGCAGACCATGTCAGCGTCCTCAGTGATCCCTGTGTGCCTAACAACTGTTGGGTGTCCAAGCTAGACACATGACACAAACTGGTGCTCTATGCCTTGGAGGTGCTGGCCTGCCCTGCCGCCAGCGTTTTGTCAGAACAAGTATTTAGTGCTGCTGGGGGCATAATAACTGATAGGTGCATCCGCCTCTAAACTGAAAATGCTGACAAATTGACTCTTATCAAAATGAACAAGGCCTGGCTTGCCCCTGACTTCTCTACTCCACCAGAGGAAAGCAGCTGAACATAAAGGCACTTTAAATGTGGCTTTTATGTTGTATTGAATACACTGTATTTCCATGCACCCCTTCCACCAGAAAAAAGGGTATATGGTTCAATCTTCCTTTTCTCGTCCTCCTCCATCATATCAACATGCTTATTAGGCTGCCCTCGCTCCTAATGTTTTAGAGAGTCACCAGCAGGCCCTCTTCCATAATGTTTTAGATGGTCAGATCAGCAGCAAGCCCTCGCCCCTAATGTTTTAGATGGTCAGATCAGTAGCAGACACTCACCCCTAATGTTTTAGAGAGTCAGCTCAGCAGCAGACCCTAACGCCTAATGTTTTAGATGGTCAGATCAGCAGCAGGCCCTCACCCCTAATGTTTTAGATGGTCAGATCAGCAGGCCCTTGCTCCTAATGTTTTTGAGGGTCACCAGTAGGCCATCAATCATAGTTTTTCAAGTGTGTGTATGATGACCTCCTTTATGTGTAATAAAGGGTGTATTATACTGCCGGTTCCTTGTAATTTTTGGCAGCCCTTTCACTTAGTGCATAGGCTTTATGAGTATAGGCGTCCCAATACCTTAATAATTGTACCACAATGTGAATGAGGCCCTCCTTCATGTGATATACAAGTTGTATCGGAGTGCCTCTTCCTTGCAATTTTTGGCAGCAATTGCACTTTATAGACAAGTAAATATACAGCAAAGAATGCTTCCTAACAATGTTTCCTCTAAAATCGATTTTATCTTCGGTTTTGTGCGTATTATTGTCAGTCTGTAAAAGTGGCATACTACTCGGACAACATCATTCCCAGCAGCGACCTGGGAGTCCAAGATGCATCCAAACATCCTCCTCTTGCTGTTCCCGAACCATTTCAGTGGTGTTTCCATCAATTTCTGACCTTTTCCTGTGAACCAGACACCCTCCCCTCTTCAGAGCAGGGGGTGCCTGGTTTAATGCTCGGGTTCTCCTATTGACTTCAATTGTGCTCTGTAGAGCACCCGAGCATCCTAAAGTGTTCTACTTGAGCACCAGAGCATCCGAACACTAGTTTTAACCCATGATTAACCCCCTGATAGGCAGAATGTGGCTAAGATACCAAGATCAGTGTTAAATGTTGCATCTGAGGGATTAAATGATGGGGGCTGTGTTATTGCTGCTCCCCATCATTGTGCGCCCATCATACAATGGAATGCGATTCATTGTAAAGTAATTCATAGCAAATTTAATTTTTGGGTGAAATTCGCCGAAGTAGCCGAATTTTTGAAAACATCGCTCATCTCTAGTGATGACCAATCCTGGGGATAGGTCATCAATATTGTAGCACTGCACAACACCTTTAACGTAAAAAAAATTACTGATACCTTGATGTGTATCAGGTTAATGGGATGTGTCAGGATCTATCAATATCAGTTAAATGAGCCTTACTACACTTGCTACTCTTCATGCTTAAGGAAGCAAGGACAAATATGAGTTCTGCAAGCGGTGTTTGTATACTCCATGCTATTTATTAACGTTTTTTGTTATTACTTGCAGGTGCAATGCAGGAAACAGTCAGCCACGTGTATGGAATACTGCCAACCAAAGCAGCTGTAACAGGAGAAAGTTTATTCCAAAAGAAGCACACAATGAATTAAGTTTTAGGCATCAGCAGGATTTGCCATTGCCACAGTTGAGGAGAGAAACTCCAAAATTGCTTACCACAAATGGTAAGACTGAATCCCTAAACATTTCTAGAGACTCAGTGGTGCAGGAACTGACAGAACTGGAAAAACAGATCCAGGTTATTAAGCAAGAATTGCAAATAGCCATGAACAGAAAAAATGAACTGGAAGAATTCCAGAGGAAAAACAGGACTGCTGAATCTTAAAAGCAGCTTCCACATCTCAATATAGGACCTGGATGAATAAGAAGTCTTGGCTGTGACCTAAATCTGTGTAGTCACTGGACACGTGGATATCTACTGTACATGATATGAATATTTCTTTACTTCTGATGAGTTTCATTTGTCTTTTTTTGTAAGATTTAACCTGTATTTCTCTAGTCTGTGTGAACTGTTCTCGATATAAAAACGTGACCTTGGAGTCTTTTAAAAACTCAGAAACACACTCAACCTCATATCCCCTCCATGGTATTAAAGGAAGGTTTTCACTTCTGAGCCCCTCGGTGTGTATTAATAAAACTAAAATGGCTTTGAATTATCTCCACTATGTCCTTTTGCTAGTATTTTTAACTTTTATGAAGGAAATTTGCATTTAATGTGTATCTGTGAAATTGAAAATTCAGCAGTTTGAGACTAGTGGAGAATGAGGGTGAAAAATTAATTGCTCATCCACACTATAATGGACTTCGGAAGGAACTAAAGCATCATGTTTGATGAATCTGAAAACTGAATACCTTTTTGAAGAGGTCAGTGAAAGACAATAAAAAAGATTTTACGTTTATTGGACTTTGTGGGTATTTTTGAAGAATTCCTAGCTAGAAGCTTGGTGATTGATGACTGCACTGCAGTATATGAGTAAAGTTAAGAAAGTCGAAAAGTTAAAAGTTGATACAGAGTGTGGAGAAAGCCGATTAATTTAAAAATGGCTTCATATTTTACATGCTGATTTTAAGTCTTCACGAATGAATACCTAATGGCATTGAAGTGCAGGAAGGTAATACGTTTGTGTCTTTCACAAATGATACATGTATTGATTTTGATAATTGTAGTCATCTCAAAAACGCAGGATTGAATTAATCCAGAAACAGCTGATGGCATATAATCAATAGAATCCAAAAGATTGCAATCTAATACATGGGAATTCTGTTTAGTAGGGGTTTATAGGGTCCTCCAAGTGCTTTATACTAAAGGCCTATCCTCGGGGTCCGACTCCTGGTACCTGTGCCGTTAAGCTGTTTGAAGCCATGGTGCCCCAGTGAGCCTCTTCAAAGCTTTTCTAGCACAACTCTGTCCACTGGATAGTGCTGCACCCTCTTCAAAGAGCTGATTGTCAGGGGTTCCGGGAGTCAGACCTCCACTGATCAAATACTGATGATCTATTCTGAGAATAGGTCATACGTTTTCAACACTTGGAAAACACCTTTAAGGTGTATAAAAAGAGATCTACACACGTTTTATCTTAATATAATATTGCTCCTCTATAAATCTCTTCTAAGGCCTTCTCTTAGAGTATAGTTGTTGGCCAAATGTTGTAAAATAAAGAAAAATGGGGAACTTGAGAGAGTTTGAAAATAGATGACTAAATAAATAGAGAAGAAGATCTCTGATAATGAAAAGCTAAAAAAATTGGACTTCAGTGGTGATCTTATTAAACACTTCCTGTTGCTTCTTGTAAACTGAAGGGGTTGTGCCAAGTTGGCAAGGGGGATAACTAGCTGATCATTGGAGGTCTAGGACTCCCACTCATACCAAAAACTGAGATCCTGTTCTCCCCATCTCTAATGCCCTCTACTCTAGTTTCTATGGTAATAGATTCTAACTGTGCCCAAATGCATTAACTAAAGTTATGTGTATGGGAGTATCCTGACTCTCCCTTTGCTTGTTATGGCAAAGAAGGGTTAGGCAGGTTGACGCCAAATCCTTTGTTCCGGAGGAGTATTCCCCTCTCTCCATTGCACGCAGAAGCTGTCATCTGTCAGTATGATACTATCAGAATAGTAGATTAGTATTTTGGATTACATGCACAGTAATTAAGATTGTAAGGAATATTCTTGATCAAGTAAAGATATGCAAAGTATCTACTAATTTCTCAAAATACAGCATTGTTTACTGTATATCTGAAGTAAATTTGGCATAGCAAATAGCCCTGTACATACTGAAATCACCTACAGTATGTGTAAAGAAGAAGCTGTAGCTTTTATCCTCCACACCATGCGATCTGGAAACATAACCTTAAGATATATGTACAGTATACACATATTCCAAACATTCCAAAAAAGTTTACTTTCACATAGAATCAAGACAGTTTGTGTGGACCACTTTTTAAAATCTAAATATGTTCACTATCTAGTTTGTATCTGTCAGAAGACTTGTACCTATGAAACTGGCTGACCTGTTACATGTGCACTTGGCAGCTGAAGGTATTTGTGTAGGTCCCATGTTCATATGTGCCAGAATTGTATAAAAAAATGTAAACCTAATATATGCAAATGAGCCTCTAGGAGCAACATGTGCATTGATGTTACACCTAGAGGCTCTGCTTTTTCTGCAACTGCTGTGCCCTCTGCACAAATGACAGGGCCAGACAGTGTAAACGTGATTACACCTGGCCCTGACTTCACCTAAAATCTCGCCTTGTGCTGTACGCTTCAGTATAAGTATTCAGCACAGGCACAGTAGATGAAAGAGGCCAAACAGAAGTTTTCTTCTGTACTGCGAGCCCTTTCCTGTAGTGTGGCAGCACCACGTGCAAAGAGCAGCATGAGACCTTAGGAGAAGCCAGGGCCAGGTGTGATCACATTTATACTGCCTGGCCCTATCAAAGTGCAGAGGAAATGGCAGTAGTCACATCTAGCTAACACGTTATTACTCTGACTATTAACTCTGCTACATCTGTATATTAAGATTACATTTTTCTCAGCAATGAGGACACATATGAACATGGGACCAACAAAGATGCCTTCAGCTGCCAAGCGCACATGCAACAGGTCAGTCAGTTTCATGGGTACAAGTCTGCTGACACATGCCCTTTAAAAGAGGAACCTGTCAGCTCTAACAACATACACTACTCTTTAACCCGATATTTGGTTTTCAGGTGAAATTCATGGAAAATGTAAAAAGTTCACACTACAGTGATATTTATATCATGCAAGTAGGACATTTAAGTAGAAGCATTCAATGGTGATTTCCTCATCTCAAACAATTTATTTAAACAAAAGCCAACAACAGTGGTGGGTATGCTGCACACAAATGTCAATGTCTTAATAACATGTGTCAATAATGTGGCCTTGAGAATCAATTACAGCTTAACAATGACATCTCATGCTGTTCACAGGTAGACTTATTGTCTGCTGAGACATGGCATCCCACTCTTCTTGAACAGCGGCCCTCAGGTCAATTAAGGTTCTGGGGTTACGAGCCTCTGCACGGCGATCCCATAGGTTTTCAATGGGATTCTTCAGGTCCGGAGAAAGTGCAGGCCATTCCTTTTAAGGTACCACAGTCTCCAGCAGACGTTTCGTGATGATGTGACCTAGATGAGCTGGCATATTGTGGACTATGAAGATTAAATTAAGCCTGTGTTGTTCATGCAGAGGCACAATGACTGGATTAATGATGTTATTCAAATAGTATGGGCTTGTCACTGTACCATTCACAAAGTGTACGGCAGTCTTGTATTGACTAGACACACCTGCCCACACTGTAACACCATTACCGCCAAAGGCTCGTCTGGTGACAACAGTGGCTGATGCATAATGCTCTCCTTGATGTCTCCAGCATTGTTGGTGGTCATTATTTATGCTCAGGATGAATTAACATTTATCAGTGAACAGTACTGAGGCCCGCTGGTCCTTCTTCCACCGTAGATGCTTCCTGGCCCATGTAAGACAATGACACCTGTGTCTGGTGGTGTGGTCAAGTACCCTTTCAGGTCGTCTAGCACGCAGACCACGCTGATGTAAATAGTTTCAAACGGTCTAACATGACACTTGGGTGCCTCTCACCTCCGTTAAATGTACCTGGAGTTGTGTGGCATTCATCATCTGGTTCCTCAGGGCATTGTTTACGATGAAGCGGTCATCAGTGTGGGATGTGGCCAAATGACGTCCACTTCTATACCTTGCTGTGACTCTAACATTCTATCTTCATTCAGCAGGAACTGCAGTGACATCAGTGCGCTCGCCACGTGGTGAGCGCGCTGATGTCATCATAGGTCCTTTCACAGGTCCTGAAGAAAGTGACCTGCATGATCAAGGCTGCGCGATCAAGTGAATGATTTTTTATTTTTTTTTAACCTCTCCATGGTCATTTTATTTAGCATTCTGTCTTAAGAATGCTATTATTCTCCGTTATAACCAACGGATTAATAAAGTGAAGTTCGGGTGCCTATTGACTTTAATGGGGTCCATGTTCACGGTCAAGTTTGGGTCCTGAACCCGAACTTTGACCTGAAGTGCAGCCGAACCCGGCGAACCCAAACTTCCACGGGTTCGCTAATCCCTACCAGTAAGCCAAATGTCCCTAGCTTTTTGTGAGTAGTGTATTTTTTAGTACATGCTTCTATTCCTCTTGAAATAATAATGTTGGAGTCCTTTTTGTTGGAAGTGTGTATTGTGCTGTTATAACTCAATTCTAACTCCTGGAAATGTAAGAATAATTAACAACAGGGTGTTAGCATTCTCTGTAAACTCTCTGCATAATTTGACACTGTCCAATCAGTGTTGGCAGGGTCAGACTGTATAAGAACATATGCTTTTGATAATGGAAATAGCAATGACCTGTTGTCAATTTATTGATACATTTCCCGGTGGATTAATGATAGAAGAACAAAACAACTGAAGGTCTAAGAAAAAAGAAATCACCAGAATTGTTAGTTCTAGTGTTTAGCAAGCATGCTTGGCCGAACATCATTTTCACTTGAGTCTCCTCCCCGCACGTTTGTTGCCTTGTTGTCCTTTTTGGCCGCTTGTGACAGTGACATTACCTACACTACATCTCCCTTATAACGTTTGTGCATCCAAAATATCTGTCACATTCAGTCTAATTTTCTCACGCTGGTGAAAGCAACATTACCTGCGCTATATCTCCTGTATAACGTTTGCGCATCATAAATATCTGTGACGTTCAATCTAATTTTTTTACTGCTGTTGACAGCGACATTACCTGTGCTACATCTTCTGTATAACATTTGCGCATCCTAAATATCTGTGACATTCAATGTAATTTATTTGTGCATACTTAAAAAACCTGCGCTACTGTACATTTGACATACTTGCAAGCATATATGCCATTTAATATGCTGAAGGCGAGGAGTAAGAGACAGGGAAGTGGCCGTGCTGCTGATGGTGCACGCAGATGCCCGTGGCCCTGGGCGCAGTGAAACTGTGCCTGCTGCCAGAGCACAAGAAACACACTCATCCACGATACCTAGCTTCATGTCTTAGTTTGCAGGGCGGCACAGGACACCACTCTCGAAGTCACACTAGCGCAACCAGGTGATCAGTTGCATTGCAGCAGATAATGCTTCCAGTCGGTTGAGCACCACCCTGTCTTCCACAAAGTCCAGTCTCAGTAGCCAAGAGTCTGGTCAACAGAATCACCCTGATCCTCCTTCCTCCCACCAAGGAGAGTCTTGGCAAACAAGTGATCCCATACTCGGATATTCAGAGGAGCTCTTTTCAGCCTGAAGAGGGACATGAGGAGATCTTGTGCACTGATTCCCAAACTCTTGAGCATCCACAATCAGAAAAAGATGATGGTGGGGAACTGCAATTAGTGTTTCACAAGGTTGATGATGAGGATGAGACAAAGTTGTCAATAAGTGAGGTTCATGTTAGGTCAACAAGTCAGGAGGATGACCAGAGTGAGGAAGTGGAAGAGGAGGTGGTGGACAATGAAATCACTGACCCAACCTGGGAAGGTGGCAAGCCGAGCAAGGACAGCAGTACAGAGGGGGAGGGATCCGCAGCACCGCAACAAGCTGGAAGAGGCAGTGGGGTGGCAAAAGGGAGAAGGCGGGCCACACCAAACAGGCCCACAACTGTTCCCTGGAGCACCCCCTTGTGTCTATCTCCTTTGCCAAGGGAAAGTTGTTCCGCAGTCAGGCGTTTTTTTAGGAAAGTGCAGACGATAAAAGAATTGTCATTTGCAATTTGTGCTGTACCTAAATGAGCAGGGGTGTGAAAACTAGCAACCTCACCACCACCAGCATGATCCGCCAAATGGCATCAAAGCACCCTAATAGGTGGGCCGAATGCCTGGGTCTACAACCAGTGTATGCAGGTCTCATCACTGCGTCCTCTTCCACTGTGTTACGTGCTGGCCAATCCCCTGTCCAAGACACAGGCCTGGATGCCTTCCACCCTGCACCTGGACCTTCACAAGCACCATCAGCCAGCACATCCACTTCTGTGTCCCAGCGCAACATGCAGATGTCTATACCCCAGGCCTTTAGACAAAAGCGCAAATACACAGCCATCCACCCACAAACCATAGCACTAAATGGGCACCTTTCCAAATTGCTGGCCCTGGAAATGTTGCCATTTAGGCTTACAAACACTGAGGCTTTCCGCAGCCTGATGGCGCCGGCCATCCCTCGTTACTCAGTCCCCAGCCGCCACTATTTTTCCCTGTGTGCCGTCCCCACCTTTCACCAGCATGTGTCCTGTAACTTCACCCGTGCCCTGACCAACACAGTTATTGGGAACTGACACATGGACAAGTGCTTTTGGCCAGGGACGCTACATTTCCCTGACGGCACACTGGGTGAACATTGTGGAGGCCGGGAGGTAGTCGTACCTTGGGATGGCACAGGTGCTACCGACGCCAAGGATTGCATGCCCTACTTCCATTAGGCTTTCTGCCATCAACTTCTTCTCCACTTCCACCTATGAATTCTCATCTTGCAGCACCAGTCAGCCATCAGTCAGAAGCTGGAAGCAGTGTAGCACTGCAGTGGGAAAGCGACAACAGGCCATGCTTAAACAAATTTGCTTAGGTGACAAACAGCACACCGCCGCAGAGCTATGGCAGGGTATAAGGAAACAGAATGAGCTGTGGCTCTCTTCACTCAACCTACAGTCAGGCATGGTTGTGTCTGATAATGGCCATAACTTGGTGGCAGCTTTGGAGCTCAGCAAGCTCACACACATCCCATGCCTAGCCCATGTGTTCGACCTAGCGGTTCAGTGGTTGCTCAAAACCTACCCTAATTTTCCTGAGCTACCTGTGAACGTGTGCCACGTGTGTGCCCATTTCCGAAAGTGATCTACAGCTGCCTCCGGTCTGGCAACGCTGCAGCAGTTTGTGCGACATGAGCCCTTGCTGGAACTCCACATTTCACATGTTGGCAAGACTTTGTGAGCAGCAGAGGGCAGTAGTGGAATAACAGCTGCAACATGGTTGTCGCCTTTCCATTCAGCTTCCGCTCTTCACTAGCGACGAATGGGCATGAATGTCTGACCTCTTTGAGGTTTTACGCAACTTTGAGGAATCAACACAGATGGTGAGCGGCGATGCCGCTATTATCAGCGTAACTATCCCACTTCTGTGTCTACTGAAACACTCACTGCTCACAATGAAGGTGGATGCTTTGCATGTGGAAGAGGTGGAAATTGGGGAAGACAGTACACAGGGTGTTAGCCAGAGGGTAGTATCCATAGCAGGTTTATTCTATCTGTTCAGAGTGGATGGGCCGAGGAAGAGGATGTGTAGATTGAGAGTCATCCTTCTAATGAGGACAGCGAAGTCTTGTCTGTTGGGACTCTGGCACACATGGCTTACTTTATGTTATGCTGCCTTTCCCGTGACCCTCACGTTATACGCATTTTGGCCAACACTGATTACTGGTTGTTCACCCTTCTCAACCACTGCTACAAAGATAACTCATCTCTCATTCCTGTGGTGGAGAGGAGTAGCAAAATGGTGAAATACCAGAAGGTCCTTGTGGAAAAGTTGCTCCAAAAAATTCCAGCTGACAATGCTGGTGGCAGAGTACATAGTTCCTTGGGCAACCGAGGAGGGGAGGGGAACACACAGCAGTACCAACAGAGGCAGGGCAACACTCTCCAGGGCCTGGGACAGTTTCATGACACCCCACCAGCACCCTTACTCTGATGCGCAGCCTGGTGTCACAAGGAGGTAACAGTTTTGGAAGGAGTACGTAGCAGACCGTGTCAGCGTCCTCAGTGATCCCTCTGTGCCTTACAACTATTGGGTGTCCAAGCTACACAAAAATACAAGTAATTACAACTGCAGACATGTCAGAAAAACTAAGAGGTCCTCTTTATTACATTATTTCTTATATGTAGTACTTATGATATAATATTTATTAATATTTCATTAGTTGAGATTTCTAATAGTTGCCACATAATGAAAACAATAAAATAATTGTTGTCTAACACATTTCTATGGTTAAAGAGTTTGGCCAAGATATTTCAAAATTTTACCAATGCCCCTAAATGCTGTAGGAATGGAAAATATTCCATACCTTTTTCTTTCTTCAATAATACTATTTTACAGTGTTCAGGGGCATTTGTAACATTTCTAATTATCTTGGGCAACCTTTTTCAGGGAATGTAGGTTTGAAAATCATAAATCCTTGCTTTCTTAAGGCAGAGGTATAAAAGAGAATTCTTTCCTGTAACAGCATGGTCACCCTTTTTATGGATTTTATTTTCAGATACAAACAGATTGGACATCTGAAAAAAGGCCTCAGATTGTTTTTCAATGAGTTTTCAGATGTTCACAGACACAGCATGGTGCATTGTTTGGATCCTAATAGAACAGATGAAAAATCGTAGCTATCAATTGAAGCTATAGAAATACTTCTGTTTTGCCTTTACAAAATAGTTTAACACTCAAATAAAACTACCAGCATACCACCAGCATACATAAACTTTATGTTACATTTCTTTATATTAAATTTATTATGTTATTTTCATAAAGCTTATATAGGCAGAATCAATTTTATTGTATCACATCAACAAGCCCATTCCATAAAAGAAACAATTACACTTATACAAAACAAATTACAATAAAAGCATAAAATCAGTAGTAGGGAACTGTTATCTAATACAAAATGTACTGTGTTCATTATTTTTTTCAAATCTTTTAATGGTGAGAAAGAAATATTGATATTATCCAGCAGCAAAAGAATGGCAACATTTAAAAGGAATAAATTATTAGAAAATTCCAAAAATTTGTGAATTTCACTCGAAAATGTAACAGACAAATTATAGATTATTTTTTTTACATGTCTACTATGTATAGCAGTGGTACTATACACCCAAAAATTGGTGAATTTCACCAGAAACTGACAAAGTAGTGAAATGATACCAAAAAAATATGCACAAATAAAAAAAAATTGACTTATAAGGTGGAGTTCCATATGGAGTAGGAGTTTGAGAAGGCAGTGGACGTAGCGGTGTAGGTGGAAGCAGTGGTGGAGGAGGACAAGGTAGCCAACACAGGTTATTGGTTTTAATTAAAAAGAGTGTGAAATATACAAAATACAAGAATAAGCAATTGTGCTGCAGTATAACAATGGCTGGTTAGTGCTGGTATACATGTCTATTCTGCACAAGGTACGGACAAGTCCTGAGGGATCCATGCCTGGTTCATTTTAATTGGCTATGGACAGGCGGCTGCGCTTGTCTGTGATGACGCCCCCTGCTGTGCTAAACACACGTTCAGATAATACACTGGCTGCAGGGCAGGCCAGCACCTCCAAGGAGTAAAGGGCAAGCTCAGGCCATGTGCCCAATTTGGAGACCCAGAAGTTGAAGGGGGCAGGCCCGTCATTCAGTACGTGTAGGCGTGTGCACACATACTGCTCCACCATGTTGGTGAAATGCTGCTTCCTGCTATGACGTTCCATATCAGCTGGTGGTACTGGTTGTTGTGGCGTGCTGACAAAGCTTTTCCACATTTCGGTCATGCTAACCCTGCCTTCTGAGGTGTTGGCGGTGCCCCAGCTGCGTTGGCGACCTCTTCCTTGTCCTCTGCCTTCGCCTTGTGCTTCTACTTTTCCCCCGCTGTCAGGTGGGAATGCCACCAGCAGCGCGTCTACCAGCGTGCGCTTGTACTCGCGCATCTTACGATCACACTCCAGTGAGGGAATTAAGGATGGTACGTTGTCCTTGTAACGGGGATCCAGCAGCGTGGCCACCCAGTAATCAGCACAAGTTAGAATGTGGGCAACTCGGCGGTAATTGCGGAGACATTGCAGCATGTAATCGCTTATGTATGCCAGGCTGCCCAGAGGCAACGAAAAGCTGTGCTCTGTGGGAGGTGTATCGTCTGTGTCCTCTGTATCACCTCAGCCACGCATCAGTGTTGGCCATAAGCTGGTCTGGGTGCCACCCTGCTGTGAATATGGTTACTCCTCCTTCATCTCCTCCTCCTCATCCTCCACCTCATCATCCTCCAGAACTGTGCCCTGGCTGGACAATTGTGTACCTGGCATTTGTGGGTGCAGGAACCCATCCTCGGAGCCACTTGTGAATGACTGGCCGTAAACACCATGAAATGATTCCTCTTCCTCCTCCTCCTCCTGTGCCACATCCTCTTCCATCATCGCCAGGAGCGTCTTTTCAAGGAATCAGTGGGAAGAAGTGGGATAGTAATGCTGAGAACGGCGTTATCGGCACTGCCATGTTGGTGGAGTACTTGAAACAGCGCAACAAGGAACACAGGTCTCGCATGGAGGCCCAGTCATTGGTGGTGAAGTGGTGCTGTTCCGCCGAGTGACTCACCCGTGCGTGCTGCAGCTGAAACTCCACTATCGCCCGCTGCTGCTCGCACAGTCTGGCCAGCATGTGCAAGGTGGAGTCCTACCTTGTGGGCACGTCGCTTATGAGGTGCTGAAAGGCCGAAGTTACGCTGCAGCGCTGACAGGCGAGCAGCAGCAGGGTGAGAATGCCGAAAGCACGCACAGACGGCCCGCACTATATGCAGCAGCTCTGACATATCTGGGTAATTTTTAAGGAATCTCTGCACCACCAAATTCAGCACATGCGCCAGGCAAGGGATGTGCGTCAAACCGGCTAGTCCCAGAACTGCTACGAGATTTCACACATTATCGCACACCACCAGGCCGGGCTTGAGGCTGACTGGCACAAACCACTCATCGGTCTGTTGTTCAAGGCCCATCCACAGCTCTTGCGCAGTGTCGGGTTTGTCCCCCAAACAGATAAGTTTTAAAACTGCCTGCTGTCGTTTACCCCTGGCTGTGCTGAACTTGGTGGTGAAGGTGTTACGCTGAACGGATGAGGAGCTGGTAGAGGATGAGGAAGCAGAGTAGGAGGAGATAGCAACAGGAGGCAAACTGAAGCACCCCGAAATCCTCGGTGGTGGAAGGACATGCGCCAAACTGCTATCCGCCTCATGACCAGCCGCCACTGCATTTTCCCAGTGTGCTGTTATGGAGATATAACGAACCTGACCCTGCGTACTGGTCCACGTATCCGTAGTCAGGTGCACTTTGCCACAGATGGCGTTGCTCAGTGCACACCTAATTTTGTCCCCTACTTTGTTGTGCACGGAATGGATGGCTTGCCTGGAAAAGTAGTGATGGCTGGGCACGATGTACTGTGGGACAGCCACCGCCATAAGGCCTTTAAAACTGTCCGTCTCCACCAGACGGAATGACAGCATTTCAAATGCCAGTAATTTAGAAATGCTGGCATTCAGGGCTAGGGATCGCAGGTAGGAATGAAGAACTGCCACGCCAGGGAACTCCTTGGAGCTGGCTTTGGTGTGCTCAGTCCCTTGCTGTGGTGGGCAGTAGCAGGCATACTGTCTAGAGGACGGCCGCTTTGCTTTTGCACCCTGCTCCCTCTTCTGCTGTGCTGGTGGCTCTGTGCGACCACCGCCTCTTCCTCCGAACTACACAGGTTACTCGCATGACCTTGATTCCATGTGGGGTCGAGGACCTTATCGTCTTCCACATCATCTTCCACCCAGTCTTCACCCCTGCCTTCCTTGTCAGTCTGCACACTTTCAAAAGCCCCAGCAGTTGGCACCTGTGTTTCGTCATCACCTGAGACGTGCTACGATGGTCCTCCCATGTACTCATCTTGAAAGATAAGTGATTGGGCATCGGTGCACACAATCTCTTTCACTTCTGGGGCAGGGATAGGTGGATGGCCCTGGGAAACCCTGCTAACAGAGTCATCAAAAAGGAGAGGAGACTGCTGCATGACTTGGGGCTCAGACTGCTTGGCTGATTTGCAAGAGGGTGAGGTAAAAGACTGATGGACATCGGCTGCAGGTGCCAACTGTGGTCTTTCAGCAGGAGACTGGGTGTGAGACAATGTGAAGGAACTGGATCCACTGTCAGCAACCCAATCTACTATCGCCTGTACATGTTCAGGACTCACCATTCGTAGAGCCGCATTAGGCCCGACTAAATACCGCTGCAGGTTCTGTTGCCTACTCGCAGCTGAGGAAGGGTTTTCACTTGTGCGTGTAGCTGGTACAGATCGACCACATCCTCTCCCTGCAACAGGAGCTCAACCAGCAGCACCACGACCTGGGCCACGTCCCTTATTTGACGCTCTCCTCATATTTCTGTAATTTAGGATCTTGCCCTAAATGAGGGTTTCTCAACTCCGGTCCTCGGGACCCACCTACCAGTCTGGATTTGAGAATATCCCACAGAATGAATACCTGTGGTAAGTCCTGATACATTGACACTAATTATATCACCTGCTCAATACTAAGGAAATCCTGAAAACATGACTGGTAGGTGGGTCCCGAGGACCGGAGTTGAGAAACCCTGCCCTAAATGGATGTTTAATTATTAGTAGAATATAACGACAGTATGTAAAGGGTGTATCTCACACGACCTGAACCAGACTAGGCCTCAATTAAAGATTTGTTTGGCCAAAACGGCTGTATTTCAAATACCTGAATCAAACCCCTGTATTTAAAGGGTGTATCTCACACGGCCTGAACCACAGTAGGCCTTAATTAAAGATTTATTCACCCAAAATGGCTGTATTTCAAATATCTGAATCAAACCCCTGTATTTAAAGGGTGTATCTCACACGGCCTGACCCACAGTAGGCCTCAATTAATTATTTCTTTGCCCAAAATGGCTGTATTTCAAATACCTGAACCAAACCCCTGTATTTAAAGGGTGTATCTCACACGGCCTGACCCACAGTAGGCCTGAATTAAAGATTTGTGCACCAAATGGCGGTATTACAAATATCTGAATATAACCCAAATGTATAAAGGGTGTATCTCACAATGACATTTGCAGAAAAGGCTGCCAAATAAACTTTTTTTGCCTAAACGGGTGTTTGTTTAATAACTGAATATGGCAGCAGTATATAACCCAAGAATTTCAAACGTCAAGATGCTGCAAGGCCTGAAATATTGTGTATTTTGCCCCAAAAAGGGTGTTTTATTAATGAAAGAATATAAGCCCTGTATATACAGGGTGTATCTCACACGCCCTGATCCACACTAGGCCGCAATTAAATTTGTTGGCCCAAAATGGCTGTATTTCAAATACCTGAATAGAACCCCTGTATTTAAAGAATTGTGTCCAAAATGGCTTTATTTCAAATAACTAAATAGAATGACAGTATGTAAAGACTCACAATGCGCTTCTGAATCCTGCGCATGCGCCGTCCTCCTCATTCGCCGCTCGCTCCCTTCTTTCTTGCGGACACAAGCTCCGCTCCCGATGATCACTGGCTTGCAATCTGGTAACAAGTCTACAGTGATCACGTGGGGCACTTGGAGCATGAAGATAGTGGAGCGCGCGCATTGGAGGTAGAGAAGAGAAGCAGGCAGGAATCGCGTACGGCGCATGCGCTATTCTCTTACATGGTCGCGCTTGTGTCCGCAAGAAAGACGGGAGCGAGCGGCGAATGAGGAGGACTGCGCATGCGCAGGATTCAGAAGCGCCGTCCCTGCGAGTGAGCCTGCTGTCAATTACAAGGCATAGAGGCGGCGTTAGGGCAGGGGCGGTACGGCCAGAGGAGAGGAAAGGGCTACCCCCTTGACTTGTTGCTTGACTGTTACAGCACAAAATTTGAACTTTATAAGCCGATTTCTGGATGAATAAAGAGCGCAGGAAAGCGCACCTAACATGGATAACAACACACTAAAGGTAATCTATAACGTACTGTTGATAGTTTAAAAAGTGAAAATGAGGTGAAAGGTTCGCTTTAACACTTGCAGATCTGGAAAATAGTGTTTTTTTGGCACAAAAAGCGTGTTTTTAAAAACCCAGAAAATGATGGCTGTATTTCTAGCTTAAATTGCACACTGACTAATCCAGATATTGTATATTGCCCAAAAAAGTTTTTTTTTTTTTTAGCAGAATATAAAAGCTGTATATATTAAACTTGAATTTAACACTTGCAGATCTGGAAAATAGTGTTTTTTGGCACAAAAAGCGTGTTTTTAAAAACCCAGAAAATGATGGCTGTATTTCTAGCTTGAATTGCACACTGACTAAGCCTGCAAATGCACCAGATGTTGTAAATTGCCCCAAAAAAATGGATTTTCAATGTCTCAAAAGCTCAGATGCAGTGCTAGTGCACTGAGCTTGCATAAAACGGCCGCCGCCCACCTAGCTAACTTATTAAAGTTATTTTTTTTCGGTCACTGGGCTCAGGGCAGGATAAAAAAAGTTGTGCCCTGCACCCACAAAACACAATGTATGTAGATCGCTGAGTTAGATTCAGATTTTGAGCAAAGATTAAGTCCTATTCTCTCCCTGAAATCACCAGCAGCATCCTCTCCCTACACTAAGCACAGCAGAGTGATGTACAGCGCTACGTGACTCCAGCTTATATAGAGCAGGGATGTCAAACTCATGGCCCTTCAGCTGTTGCAAAACTACAACTCCCATCATGCCTGGGCATACTACAGCTATCAGGGAATGATGGGAGTTGTAGTTTTGCAACATCTGGAGGGCCATGAGTTTGACATCCATGATATAGAGGCTGGGTCACATGCTACACTGGCCAATCACAGCCATGCCATTAGTAGGCATGGCTTTGATGGCTTCTAAGGTCAGACAGTTAACCGCTTGTTGATTGGCTGCTCTGCAGCCTTTCAAAAAGCGCCAAGAAAGCGCCGAACACTGAACCCAAACTTTTACTGAAATGTTCGGGTTTGGGTCGGGTGTCCAAAAATCCTAAAGTTCGGTGCGAACCCGAACTTTACAGTTCGGGTTCGCTTAACCCTAGTTGAAAATGATCTCGTATGGTTGTATTCAATTTGGATTGCAATATGGAATCTGAATGCTTGCAATTGTAGCTTGCAATTTGAAACTTGCTAAATAATTTGTATGGTTGCAATTGGTGGTACTGTAAGTAAACACATATATATCTAGTTCAGTATACAGTTCCAAACATCATACTAACAATATGAACATTATATAACTTGTTTTAAATACCTATATTGGCCTCTTGTTCCCATCAAACTTTCTCAGTGGAGTGAATGTCTCTTTAGCTCCTGTCTCTGGTGAATAATGATTCTAGCAGCAGGAGCTGGGGAAATTCCAAGACAGGCTGTCTGTGAGGCTGGCTGTGATTGGTAAAAACTCTTGCTGTATGAGAAGTTGGCTGTGATTGGTCTAGACTTCTGCCCAGTAACAACAGATTAACACTATGCTTTCTGTTGTTTCTACTGTGTCACTGAGTTTACCTTACATTACACAATTAATCTTAAAGGCATATTATCTTTTTCTGCTTCTGTGAACACAAAATATAACAGTAGTATGACATTCAAAACATGATGTCACAGTAAATACCTCTGCTTTTGTCTTTAACACATAAACATAGGAACTGTATTAAGGCGTTTGGCAGGTTTAGCTGTATACACATATAAGCTATACTAGCAACCTAAGACAGGTTTTAGTTGGCCAGCTACACTCCCACCAAAATTACCTATAATTCTATGTTCTTAGTGGTAGGACTTGAACATGAATTTGTGGAATTTTCCATCAGGTTCTCAACTTTCAAGTGTCTTTTATCACTCTTAAGTAGAACAACTAAATTCTGTATAGGACGTTCCAACTTGAGTTGAGTAGTGAGACATGTTCCTTTTTGTCAAGTTTTGAGTCTTCTATTTGTAACAACACTCTTCTTGCTAGTTTGTCTTCATCCTTTTGAACTTCTAGAGCTTTGGCCAATTTATATTGACTTCTACGTAAATCTTCTTCTTTTACTAACACTATGTTACCAACTTGGACATTTCTTCTGAGTGTTTGCCATTTACTTTTTAGCATAAGATTGGCTAAGTACTCTATTCCAAAACTGTTCTGATAGATATTGAACTCTTCACCATCTCCTTCTGGCATATAAATCCTCTTTGCTGAACTTGCCAGGCGGTGGCTGTATGTAATCAGACTTAAGGTGAAGTAGATGGTTTTGAGTTAAAGGGTCCAATCTTGTTGGATCATTGATGTTATCAACTGTAAGTGGACAACTGTTAACAATAGACATTACTTCATAGAATACAGTTCTAAGTGAAGCATCATCTATTCTTCCAGCGATCTTTTTCAACACTAAACTCAACACATTTTTCACAGTTCTGATTTGTCTTTCCCAAACTCCTCCTGTATGGCTTGCATGTGGAGCATTCATATGAAAATCACACTGTTTCTCAGTTACTTTTTCTTTATGAATCTCTTTTAGCACTTTCTTCAATTCATTCTTTGCTCCGACAAAATTAGATTATTGGTCAGATCTAAGCTCTCTGACGGTACCTCTAATGGCTATGAAACATCTTAAGGCGTTGATGAATGCATCAGTTGACATATCCTCTAACATTTCCAGGTGAATTGCTCTTGAGCTCAGACATGTAAATATTAGTCCATATCTCTTGTACTCCTCCTTGCAGTTTTGCTTCGTGATAAATGGGCCAAAGCAATCCATTCCGCTATAAAGAAATAGTGGTGATGGGTTTACACGATCTGCAGGTAAATCTGCCATTCTTTGTTCTTCTGAAGGTCTACGTGCCTTTCCGCAGACTACACAATTACTTATCTGCTTTGCTATAACTTTGCTTCCTTTCACAATCCAGTAACCACCTTTTCTCAAACAGCCTTGGGTAAAGCTTCTTCCTTGATGCAAGGATTTGCTTTGGTAGTGATCAATAAATAATCTTGTGAAAGTAGAGTTTTTGGGTAGAATTTCTGGATGCTTCACTCTGCTAGGTAACGATGCATTTTCCAGTCTCCCTCCCACCTTCAGTATACCATCCTGCAGAACAAGATTAAGCCTGTACAATGGGTGGTTGTAAGCCTTTTAGGTTCTTGTCTAAGTTTCTTCAACTCTTCACTGTAGAATCTCTGTTGAATGAGTCTTATGACTGTTTCTTCGGCTTTCATTCTTTCTTCTACATTCAACAATTCCTTCTTTCTCAACAAAAAACAGACAGGAGCATGAGAGCGTCTGACGAAAGACGCTAGGCTCCGCCCCCCCATCCGACCGCCGGACTCCATGCCTGCCCGCCTGCTCCGGTATGAGGCGCCTGACCGGGGGCGCCGATGAAGATCTAGACGTCGCCCGCCTGGCTGTGCCTCTCCTCCTGATTGCTGTGTCTTGTGCCCTCCTTCCTCTGGATCTTTTTAGGTCTGCCGCGTTCTGTGCCGTGTCCTGTGCCCTTCTACGGTGTCCTGTCCGGTGCTTTCAGTGATGTCTGTCCTGCCTGCATGAGTGGATGGCCCGGCGTTTATTCCTGCTCGTATCTTGGTTGGGTTCTACGGACCTGCGGTGGACCCTCTTCATATTCGGAAGGTTGTGCTGCGGGTGGTGAGTCGTCCGTATATGAAAACAGAGGAGACTTTTGCTGCCCCTCGTTTCCCCCCCCCCCCATGTTGGAAAGAACTTTCTTTATCTCTATGGAGATGTCCCTCTTTCTTCTTTGCATTATAAAGTTATAAATTTTAAATAAAAAGGGGAGGGGGTATAGAGAAGTAATAGAGGGACTGAAGGGAGAGGGGGTGGGGAGCGAGGAGGAAAGATAAGAATAAAAAAAAGTGGGGTGAGAGAAAAATATTAAACGGTCGTATAGCGATCGCAATATTTAGGTGTACACCCCTGTTGAAATTTTGATTCGGAACTTTGTATTCACCCTTGAAAGATTAAAGGGGAAGAGAAAAAAAAAAAAAGAAAAAAAGAAAGGGAAACCTTCCCCACTTTTTACACTACTATTAACAAGACTTAGCCTGCATGACATCCCTAAACTTTGCCGGACTAACCGGGATAGTGTTAATTTGGACTGCTGGACTGCTTCATCTGGATCTCTGAAATTACCCTTGAAGGATTAAAGGGGAAGAGGAAAAAGAAAAGAAAAGGGAAACTTTTCCCAATTCCTACACTATCATTAATAAGACTAACCTTGCATGACATCCCTAAATTTAGCCGGACTAACCAGGACGGTGTTAATTTGGATTGCTGGACTGCTTCGTGCGAATTATTGCTTAAAACAGTTGGACACTTAATAACGGTTATAGTTTGTTTTGGGATAAAAAAAATATTTTTTTTGTTTTGTAGGGCCTACACCTCTTGGCTGTGATATCGGGGTTGTTGAATTAGCTGGATATTTACATTAGGTGGTTCGGTGTCGAAGATTTTACCCCACATTTGTATCTATGAGTAGCGGCTGGGAGGTGTGGTGACGGGTTATTGACAGGTGAGGGAGGGGGGGAAGGGGAGGAGGGAGCAGAGGGGAGGTTTGGAATTGGAAAGAAAGATTACAGAAATAGGGGAGGGAGGGAAGGAAGAGGTAAGGAGAAGATGTCTCCCAAGAAAAAGGAGGAACAACGTGCCCCTACAGGTGCCAGTAGTAGGAGGTCAGGGACCGGATTAGAGACCGGCCCGAAACAACTGGGACTAAGTAAATTTCTGGCTCCGAACTCTCCAGGCTCTTGCTCCCTACAGAAAGAAAAAAATATAGCAGAGTCTCAAGTTCTGACACCGGAAAACGGATCTTTGGGTGGTACAGGTGAGCGGGGATCCTCTGTAGCATCTACAGAAATAGATGTAAAAATGATGAATGACATATTTTGCACTGTCTCAAGAATGGAAAAATTTATGGGGAATATGGTGACACAGGTTGGGGCAGTGCAAACTGATGTCAGTGTAATAAGGGATGAGATGGAGAAAATAAGGCAGAGATTGTACGAGATGGAAAAAAGGATCCCTGCCCTGGAGCTCTCGGTTCAGGACTTAGAAAAGCAGGTCATATCCCTAAAGCAGATGAACAGTAAGATGGAACAAAAATTAATAAATCAAGAAGATAGAGCAAGGAGAACGAATATAAGATGTGTCGGGATCCCAGAACAGGCAGAAGGGGATAATTGTATTGAGTTTATGGAGAGATGGATAAAGGACAATTCTAGAGAGGGCACTCTTTCCCCTTTGTTTGTTATCGAGAGAGCACATAGGGTTCCCACTAAAAAAGGGCCACCAGGGGGATATCCTAGACACATGTTGATTAAATGTTTACTGGCTAAATACTGGGATAGAATACTGTCGGTGCTCGAATTTCCGAAAAATACCAGATACACGGTGAAAAGATAACTCTTCCCGCATTATTCAGCCGGTACGAATGCTCGTAGAAAAGAATATATAAGTGTTAAAAAGAGACTAAGGGAGGCAGGCCTGAAGTATAGTTTATTTTTTCCGGCAAAATTAAGGGTTGAATATAAAGGAAGGCTGGAATTTTTTCAGACACCATTGGAGGCTAGTGAATGGGCGGATGGGTTGGGTCTTTGAGTGTAGGGTGTGGGGGGGGGGATAAGGAGCAATATGCAAAGTAATGGAGTCGCCCCAACCGCAGAAGAGCGGACAGGGGGGCTATTTAAGGGAGGGGGGCGGGTTGGAGAGGAGGGAGAGAGAGGACCAGAATTATATATATTTTTTTTTGTTGTTGTCCCTCCCTCTCTGCTAGATGGTTAGGATTCTTTCATTGAATGTGAGAGGTTTAAGAGATAGAGTAAAGAGACATGCTATCCTTAAGTGGATGAAGAGGTTCTTGCCAGCTATCGTGTGCCTCCAAGAAACACACCTGGATAAAGACTCGTTAAGGTGGTTGGAGAAGAGATGGATAGTCGCAGGGTACCATTCGCTACATACTACCTACTCTAGAGGGGTCTCAATTTTGGTACATCGTGGGATTAGATTTGAGGGTGTTACACACGAGGCAGACGACTGTGGCAGGTACCTCTTTTTGCAGTGCAATATAGAAGGGGTTAAAATAGTAATTGCAAATATATATATACCACCACCATATAAGCCAGATGTTTTGTATGAATTACATAGATTTATGGTGAACAGACAAGAATGTATATTGGTAGCAATAGGAGATTATAACGCAGTGATGGATCCACTCAGGGATAGGCTCTCTAGCAGAGGGGGAAGAACACAAAATGTGGACTTGTTTAAATTGGCCTCAGATTTTAACTGGATAGATGTGTGGCGCCAGCAGAACCCGGAGGAAATTATGTATTCCTGCTATTCGAAAACCCATCAAACTTGGTCAAGATCAGATATGATGCTTCAAAACGGGATCAAGATAAAGTACACACCTATGGTCCTATCAGATCATAGTGCAGTGGTAATGGAATTGGATTTGAGTAGAAAGAACAACCTCCCACTGTTTAAGTTCAATGCCCATTGGTTGCCATTTATCTCAGATACAGACAGTATAATCGAGGAAATAATTACTTTTTTCCAGGAGAACAACAACTCTGCCAGTAGACTGATAGTCTGGGACACAGCCAAGGCAGTCCTGAGAGGACTTTTGTTCAAAAAGGTAAACTATTGGAAAAAATATAATAAGGAAAGTGGTAACCTATTGGAAAAGAAACTGCAAGAAGTAAGTAGGGCATACATGATTAACCCCACTGAACAAAATAGGAAGGAATGGGAGGAAGAGCAGGAAAAACTAAAAATACATCAGCTTGAGAAAAGTAGGAAAGAGCTGTTCTTCCAAGGATTCCGATTGGCTTCAGAGGGAGAAAAGGTGGGAAAAATTTTGGCAGGTATTGTAAAAAACTAAAGAGGTAAATCTTGGATGGGGGCGATCAGAGATAATAAGGATAGGATAATTACCTCACCGGAAGGAGTTAAAAAGGTTTTCAGGGAGTACTTCCAGGAACTCTATGAAACTAGGGTACGATATTCAAAAGTAGAGTTGGACTCATATTTAGATCAGGTTGCCTGGAGAAAGATATCCCAGGCCCAAAATAATATTTGGATACCGAAATTAATGAAGTTTTGGGTAAAGTAAAACCCGTAAAAACACCAGGGTGTGATGGCCTTCCCTTTGAAATATATAAGACTTTTGCCCGGGTTTTAATACCTGAATTAATAATAACATTGAAGGAGGCACAAAGGATAGGGGAACTACCAGACTCTATGAAAGAGGCAATTATTACATTGATCCCAAAAAAGGGTAAAGAATTATTAGACCCCGGATCTTATAGACCAATATCTTTGTTGAACACGGATGTTAAAATCCTGGCAAAGGTTCTAGCAGGGAGGCTTTCTAAAGTGATTAAAGGTATAATCCACGAAGATCAGACTGGTTTCATACCTGGTAGAACAATATATTCAAATATAAGGAGGTTGTACCTTAATATTGAGGCTAATAGAATAGAACCGAGTGATAAAGCAATACTCTCACTGGATGCCCAAAAGGCATTTGACTGTATTGAATGGGAATATTTATGGGCAGTCTTAAAAAGGGTTGGTATAGGCGAGGGGTTTATAAAATGGATTCAGCTTATATATTCCAACCCAATGGCTAGAGTGATGGTGGACGGGAGCTTGTCCCTGCCTCTTGCCCTTCATCGGGGCACCAGGCAGGGATGTCCTCTCTCTCCACTATTATTCGCTATAGCAATTGAGCCTCTCGCAAATATAATAAGAAACGATAGGGAGATAAAAGGTTTTCAATATTTGGGAGGAGACGAAAAATTATTAATGTATGCCGATTATATTTTGTTATTTATGCACAACACAGGGGATCAGTTTAGTAGAGTATTAGATAAAATAAATAACTTTTCTGGATTAAATATAAATTGGGCGAAATCCCACATGATGGTATTGGGTGACGGGCAGTTAGAGAGGGATTCAAGGGTTCAGGTATTGGAGAGACACGAGAGTTTTAAATATTTAGGCTTACAAATCTCCTGTAATATAGAAGACTATGAAAAACTAAATGTACTCCCTGTAATAAAAGAACTCAGAATTAAAATACATATCTGGAAAAGACTACCACTCTCGATTCAAGGTCGGGTAAACCTAAAAAAAAAATTTTTTTACCGAAAATGCCCCAATAAGACTCCCGCAGAAGATATTTAGATTATTCGATCGCCTAATGGGGGAATTTATATGGAAAGGTTCTATCCCCAGGTTAAAAAAAGAAGTGCTTCAGCTCCCAGTGAGAGAAGGTGGGTTGGCGGTTCCTAACTGGTTTATGTATTATTTGATAACACAATATAGTCAGATAAGAGATAGTTTGAACAGTTTAGTGGGAAGACAGGAATTAAATAAAATGGGTTGGGGAGGGGAATAATGGAATCCGGTACACTCGATAAAAATAATATGGGAAATAGAATTATGAACACAATGGATCACATATGGGGGCAGATTAAAAAATTACTTGGGATAAAAGGTTTTCTTCAATATACACCTATTTGGAAAAATTTAAACTTGAAGGAACTTCAAACGATTAGGAGTTATATTGACTGGGAAAAAAAGGGGATAAAATATTTAGTTCAGGTATTTGAAGAGGATAAACTGAAGGATTTTGATACACTGGTTAGGGAGTTTGGGATCCCCCAAAAGGATATTTACAAATACTTCCAGTTCAGGAACACTCTAAGGACAGGGGTAAATTTAGATAAATACAGAAAGGAACAAACAGATCGAATATATAAATTTACGGATGCTGGAGAAAAAAGTGGTATAACTAAACAAAGATATGGGATATTGATGGAAGGAAAGAAAGAACGGATTACAATATTAGCTAAAAAAAGGTGGGAAGAAGAACTCCAACCTTTTTTTTCCAACGAGAAATGGAAAGATGCCCTTAGAAATTATCCAATGGTATCGGATAGGGGTTCACACTAAATATCACAGTTCTTTATAGTACATAGATTACACCGATCTCCTAAGATGTTAAAGAAAATGGGGGTCAGAAGCTTGGATAATTGTCCAAAATGTAGGGAAAGGGATGCAGATTTAATTCATTGTTTTTGGAGATGTCCCAGACTTTTCAGATACTGGAGGGAGATCGCAGAGATTGTATCGGTATTTCTGGATGTTCAGGTGATTGAAGATCCACTAGTCTGTATATTGGGAGCAACTGAACATTTGAAATTAAAGAAGGAAGTGCGACTGGTTTTGGGGAAAGTACTATTTCAAGCTAGACTTCTTATACTTAGGAAATAGATAAAAGAAGATCCGCCTACAGTGAGACAGTGGCGTGCAGCAGTTGAATTAAGATCCAACGGGTTTCTGGGTGCTACGCTAAAAATTCAGTGGGAATTGATGAGATTTGGAATAAATGGCCATACTAGGTTGAGTTTTTTTTTTTTTCTCTTCCTCTCTCTCCCCCTCCCCTGGGGGTGGTGGGGGGGGGGGGGTTTTGGGTGATAATAAATTATACTTGTTGTACTAGTAATACAGAATATGTATATTATGTTATTGATGTGGTGAAAAGAGTATATGTTTTAAGAAAGAAAAGAATAAAGTCATAAAAAAAAAAGCACTCTACTGTTACTTCTGTGACAAGTGACAGCGATCAAATGAGATATTCTTGAGTAGGGCCAGGGACAGACAGAGGGGGTTCTAGTTCCCCTGCCATCCTCTACAGTCATGATACAGTTGGTTAGGGTTGTCTCAGCTATATTCTGTGATGAGGTCTACTGCTCTGCCAGTGCAACACTATTGATCCATTATTTTGAAGTGAATATCCCTTGTAAGAGTGTTTTTTTTTTACCAAAACTCCAGAAAGTATAATAGTAGCTCATTTAGTGTAATTTGCATGTTTCTAGCATAAAAATACCTTTTCATCAAAAAAAAAAACAACAACAATTCCTTCTTTCTGATTCCCTTTGCCAAACGTTGAATTCGAGCTACTACGTTTGACTGTATTCCATTCTAAACATCTGACTAGTCTTTCAAGTATGTCATCTTAACACTTGGCAGCAGTGCTCAATGTTTGTACAACTTTTACTTCTGGATCACCCATAGACAATTCTATGTAACATTTACTGGGCATGATTTCCTTTTCCCAAAGGAACCAAATAGAATTTTTCAATTCAGTTACATTCAGGCCTCTTGAAGCATGACCTGCTGGGTTATGCTTTGTGTCAATGTGATGCCAATGTTTTGGATTTATTTCCTGAATTTTCTCAACTCTGTTGGCGACAAAGATATGGATTCTTCTAGCTTCATTGCTTATGTATCCTAGGACAACTTGTGAGTCTGTCCAAAAATATTCTTTATCTATTTTCAATTCCAATTCTTCTCTCAGAAACGTGCTTACCGATGCTGTAACAGCTGCTGTCAGTTCAAGTCTTGGTATTGGTTGAATACTGGTAGGTGCAACTCTGGCCTTCCCCATAACTATGGGCACAGTATATATTTTTTTCTCCTTTCACTCTCTTCCCCACTTTTACACTACTATTAACAAGACTTAGCCTGCATGACATCCCTAAACTTTGCCGGACTAACCGGGATAGTGTTAATTTGGACTGCTGGACTGCTTCATCTGGATCTCTGAAATTACCCTTGAAGGATTAAAGGGGAAGAGGAAAAAGAAAAGAAAAGGGAAACTTTTCCCAATTCCTACACTATTATTAATAAGACTAACCCTGCATGACATCCCTAAATTTAGCCGGACTAACCAGGACGGTGTTAATTTGGATTGCTGGACTGCTTCGTGCGAATTATTGCTTAAAACAGTTGGACACTTAATAACGGTTATAGTTTGTTTTGGGATAAAAAAAATATTTTTTTTGTTTTGTAGGGCCTACACCTCTTGGCTGTGATATCGGGGTTGTTGAATTAGCTGGATATTTACATTAGGTGGTTCGGTGTCGAAGATTTTACCCCACATTTGTATCTATGAGTAGCGGCTGGGAGGTGTGGTGACGGGTTATTGACAGGTGAGGGAGGGGGGGAAGGGGAGGAGGGAGCAGAGGGGAGGTTTGGAATTGGAAAGAAAGATTACAGAAATAGGGGAGGGAGGGAAGGAAGAGGTAAGGAGAAGATGTCTCCCAAGAAAAAGGAGGAACAACGTGCCCCTACAGGTGCCAGTAGTAGGAGGTCAGGGACCGGATTAGAGACCGGCCCGAAACAACTGGGACTAAGTAAATTTCTGGCTCCGAACTCTCCAGGCTCTTGCTCCCTACAGAAAGAAAAAAATATAGCAGAGTCTCAAGTTCTGACACCGGAAAACGGATCTTTGGGTGGTACAGGTGAGCGGGGATCCTCTGTAGCATCTACAGAAATAGATGTAAAAATGATGAATGACATATTTTGCACTGTCTCAAGGATGGAAAAATTTATGGGGAATATGGTGACACAGGTTGGGGCAGTGCAAACTGATGTCAGTGTAATAAGGGATGAGATGGAGAAAATAAGGCAGAGATTGTACGAGATGGAAAAAAGGATCCCTGCCCTGGAGCTCTCGGTTCAGGACTTAGAAAAGCAGGTCATATCCCTAAAGCAGATGAACAGTAAGATGGAACAAAAATTAATAAATCAAGAAGATAGAGCAAGGAGAACGAATATAAGATGTGTCGGGATCCCAGAACAGGCAGAAGGGGATAATTGTATTGAGTTTATGGAGAGATGGATAAAGGACAATTCTAGAGAGGGCACTCTTTCCCCTTTGTTTGTTATCGAGAGAGCACATAGGGTTCCCACTAAAAAAGGGCCACCAGGGGGATATCCTAGACACATGTTGATTAAATGTTTACTGGCTAAATACTGGGATAGAATACTGTCGGTGCTCGAATTTCCGAAAAATACCAGATACACGGTGAAAAGATAACTCTTCCCGCATTATTCAGCCGGTACGAATGCTCGTAGAAAAGAATATATAAGTGTTAAAAAGAGACTAAGGGAGGCAGGCCTGAAGTATAGTTTATTTTTTCCGGCAAAATTAAGGGTTGAATATAAAGGAAGGCTGGAATTTTTTCAGACACCATTGGAGGCTAGTGAATGGGCGGATGGGTTGGGTCTTTGAGTGTAGGGTGTGGGGGGGGGGGATAAGGAGCAATATGCAAAGTAATGGAGTCGCCCCAACCGCAGAAGAGCGGACAGGGGGGCTATTTAAGGGAGGGGGGCGGGTTGGAGAGGAGGGAGAGAGAGGACCAGAATTATATATTTTTTTTTTTGTTGTTGTCCCTCCCTCTCTGCTAGATGGTTAGGATTCTTTCATTGAATGTGAGAGGTTTAAGAGATAGAGTAAAGAGACATGCTATCCTTAAGTGGATGAAGAGGTTCTTGCCAGCTATCGTGTGCCTCCAAGAAACACACCTGGATAAAGACTCGTTAAGGTGGTTGGAGAAGAGATGGATAGTCGCAGGGTACCATTCGCTACATACTACCTACTCTAGAGGGGTCTCAATTTTGGTACATCGTGGGATTAGATTTGAGGGTGTTACACACGAGGCAGACGACTGTGGCAGGTACCTCTTTTTGCAGTGCAATATAGAAGGGGTTAAAATAGTAATTGCAAATATATATATACCACCACCATATAAGCCAGATGTTTTGTATGAATTACATAGATTTATGGTGAACAGACAAGAATGTATATTGGTAGCAATAGGAGATTATAACGCAGTGATGGATCCACTCAGGGATAGGCTCTCTAGCAGAGGGGGAAGAACACAAAATGTGGACTTGTTTAAATTGGCCTCAGATTTTAACTGGATAGATGTGTGGCGCCAGCAGAACCCGGAGGAAATTATGTATTCCTGCTATTCGAAAACCCATCAAACTTGGTCAAGATCAGATATGATGCTTCAAAACGGGATCAAGATAAAGTACACACCTATGGTCCTATCAGATCATAGTGCAGTGGTAATGGAATTGGATTTGAGTAGAAAGAACAACCTCCCACTGTTTAAGTTCAATGCCCATTGGTTGCCATTTATCTCAGATACAGACAGTATAATCGAGGAAATAATTACTTTTTTCCAGGAGAACAACAACTCTGCCAGTAGACTGATAGTCTGGGACACAGCCAAGGCAGTCCTGAGAGGACTTTTGTTCAAAAAGGTAAACTATTGGAAAAAATATAATAAGGAAAGTGGTAACCTATTGGAAAAGAAACTGCAAGAAGTAAGTAGGGCATACATGATTAACCCCACTGAACAAAATAGCAAGGAATGGGAGGAAGAGCAGGAAAAACTAAAAATACATCAGCTTGAGAAAAGTAGGAAAGAGCTGTTCTTCCAAGGATTCCGATTGGCTTCAGAGGGAGAAAAGGTGGGAAAAATTTTGGCAGGTATTGTAAAAAACTAAAGAGGTAAATCTTGGATGGGGGCGATCAGAGATAATAAGGATAGGATAATTACCTCACCGGAAGGAGTTAAAAAGGTTTTCAGGGAGTACTTCCAGGAACTCTATGAAACTAGGGTACGATATTCAAAAGTAGAGTTGGACTCATATTTAGATCAGGTTGCCTGGAGAAAGATATCCCAGGCCCAAAATAAATATTTGGATACCGAAATTAATGAAGTTTTGGGTAAAGTAAAACCCGTAAAAACACCAGGGTGTGATGGCCTTCCCTTTGAAATATATAAGACTTTTGCCCGGGTTTTAATACCTGAATTAATAATAACATTGAAGGAGGCACAAAGGATAGGGGAACTACCAGACTCTATGAAAGAGGCAATTATTACATTGATCCCAAAAAAGGGTAAAGAATTATTAGACCCCGGATCTTATAGACCAATATCTTTGTTGAACACGGATGTTAAAATCCTGGCAAAGGTTCTAGCAGGGAGGCTTTCTAAAGTGATTAAAGGTATAATCCACGAAGATCAGACTGGTTTCATACCTGGTAGAACAATATATTCAAATATAAGGAGGTTGTACCTTAATATTGAGGCTAATAGAATAGAACCGAGTGATAAAGCAATACTCTCACTGGATGCCCAAAAGGCATTTGACTGTATTGAATGGGAATATTTATGGGCAGTCTTAAAAAGGGTTGGTATAGGCGAGGGGTTTATAAAATGGATTCAGCTTATATATTCCAACCCAATGGCTAGAGTGATGGTGGACGGGAGCTTGTCCCTGCCTCTTGCCCTTCATCGGGGCACCAGGCAGGGATGTCCTCTCTCTCCACTATTATTCGCTATAGCAATTGAGCCTCTCGCAAATATAATAAGAAACGATAGGGAGATAAAAGGTTTTCAATATTTGGGAGGAGACGAAAAATTATTAATGTATGCCGATTATATTTTGTTATTTATGCACAACACAGGGGATCAGTTTAGTAGAGTATTAGATAAAATAAATAACTTTTCTGGATTAAATATAAATTGGGCGAAATCCCACATGATGGTATTGGGTGACGGGCAGTTAGAGAGGGATTCAAGGGTTCAGGTATTGGAGAGACACGAGAGTTTTAAATATTTAGGCTTACAAATCTCCTGTAATATAGAAGACTATGAAAAACTAAATGTACTCCCTGTAATAAAAGAACTCAGAATTAAAATACATATCTGGAAAAGACTACCACTCTCGATTCAAGGTCGGGTAAACCTAAAAAAAAAAATTTTTTTACCGAAAATGCCCCAATAAGACTCCCACAGAAGATATTTAGATTATTCGATCGCCTAATGGGGGAATTTATATGGAAAGGTTCTATCCCCAGGTTAAAAAAAGAAGTGCTTCAGCTCCCAGTGAGAGAAGGTGGGTTGGCGGTTCCTAACTGGTTTATGTATTATTTGATAACACAATATAGTCAGATAAGAGATAGTTTGAACAGTTTAGTGGGAAGACAGGAATTAAATAAAATGGGTTGGGGAGGGGAATAATGGAATCCGGTACACTCGATAAAAATAATATGGGAAATAGAATTATGAACACAATGGATCACATATGGGGGCAGATTAAAAAATTACTTGGGATAAAAGGTTTTCTTCAATATACACCTATTTGGAAAAATTTAAACTTGAAGGAACTTCAAACGATTAGGAGTTATATTGACTGGGAAAAAAAGGGGATAAAATATTTAGTTCAGGTATTTGAAGAGGATAAACTGAAGGATTTTGATACACTGGTTAGGGAGTTTGGGATCCCCCAAAAGGATATTTACAAATACTTCCAGTTCAGGAACACTCTAAGGACAGGGGTAAATTTAGATAAATACAGAAAGGAACAAACAGATCGAATATATAAATTTACGGATGCTGGAGAAAAAAGTGGTATAACTAAACAAAGATATGGGATATTGATGGAAGGAAAGAAAGAACGGATTACAATATTAGCTAAAAAAAGGTGGGAAGAAGAACTCCAACCTTTTTTTTCCAACGAGAAATGGAAAGATGCCCTTAGAAATTATCCAATGGTATCGGATAGGGGTTCACACTAAATATCACAGTTCTTTATAGTACATAGATTACACCGATCTCCTAAGATGTTAAAGAAAATGGGGGTCAGAAGCTTGGATAATTGTCCAAAATGTAGGGAAAGGGATGCAGATTTAATTCATTGTTTTTGGAGATGTCCCAGACTTTTCAGATACTGGAGGGAGATCGCAGAGATTGTATCGGTATTTCTGGATGTTCAGGTGATTGAAGATCCACTAGTCTGTATATTGGGAGCAACTGAACATTTGAAATTAAAGAAGGAAGTGCGACTGGTTTTGGGGAAAGTACTATTTCAAGCTAGACTTCTTATACTTAGGAAATAGATAAAAGAAGATCCGCCTACAGTGAGACAGTGGCGTGCAGCAGTTGAAAACCTTATTAAGATCCAACGGGTTTCTGGGTGCTACGCTAAAAATTCAGTGGGAATTGATGAGATTTGGAATAAATGGCCATACTAGGTTGAAGTTTTTTTTTTTTTCTCTTCCTCTCTCTCCCCCTCCCCTGGGGGTGGTGGGGGGGGGGGGGGGTTTTGGGTGATAATAAATTATACTTGTTGTACTAGTAATACAGAATATGTATATTATGTTATTGATGTGGTGAAAAGAGTATATGTTTTAAGAAAGAAAAGAATAAAGTCATAAAAAAAAAAAAAGCACTCTACTGTTACTTCTGTGACAAGTGACAGCGATCAAATGAGATATTCTTGAGTAGGGCCAGGGACAGACAGAGGGGGTTCTAGTTCCCCTGCCATCCTCTACAGTCATGATACAGTTGGTTAGGGTTGTCTCAGCTATATTCTGTGATGAGGTCTACTGCTCTGCCAGTGCAACACTATTGATCCATTATTTTGAAGTGAATATCCCTTGTAAGAGTGTTTTTTTTTTACCAAAACTCCAGAAAGTATAATAGTAGCTCATTTAGTGTAATTTGCATGTTTCTAGCATAAAAATACCTTTTCATCAAAAAAAAAAACAACAACAATTCCTTCTTTCTGATTCCCTTTGCCAAACGTTGAATTCGAGCTACTACGTTTGACTGTATTCCATTCTAAACATCTGACTAGTCTTTCAAGTATGTCATCTTAACACTTGGCAGCAGTGCTCAATGTTTGTACAACTTTTACTTCTGGATCACCCATAGACAATTCTATGTAACATTTACTGGGCATGATTTCCTTTTCCCAAAGGAACCAAATAGAATTTTTCAATTCAGTTACATTCAGGCCTCTTGAAGCATGACCTGCTGGGTTATGCTTTGTGTCAATGTGATGCCAATGTTTTGGATTTATTTCCTGAATTTTCTCAACTCTGTTGGCGACAAAGATATGGATTCTTCTAGCTTCATTGCTTATGTATCCTAGGACAACTTGTGAGTCTGTCCAAAAATATTCTTTATCTATTTTCAATTCCAATTCTTCTCTCAGAAACTTGCTTACCGATGCTGTAACAGCTGCTGTCAGTTCAAGTCTTGGTATTGGTTGAATACTGGTAGGTGCAACTCTGGCCTTCCCCATAACTATGGGCACAGTATATATTTTTTTCTCCTTTCACTCTCTTCCCCACTTTTTACACTACTATTAACAAGACTTAGCCTGCATGACATCCCTAAACTTTGCCGGACTAACCGGGATAGTGTTAATTTGGACTGCTGGACTGCTTCATCTGGATCTCTGAAATTACCCTTGAAGGATTAAAGGGGAAGAGGAAAAAGAAAAGAAAAGGGAAACTTTTCCCAATTCCTACACTATTATTAATAAGACTAACCTTGCATGACATCCCTAAATTTAGCCGGACTAACCAGGACGGTGTTAATTTGGATTGCTGGACTGCTTCGTGCGAATTATTGCTTAAAACAGTTGGACACTTAATAACGGTTATAGTTTGTTTTGGGATAAAAAAAATATTTTTTTTGTTTTGTAGGGCCTACACCTCTTGGCTGTGATATCGGGGTTGTTGAATTAGCTGGATATTTACATTAGGTGGTTCGGTGTCGAAGATTTTACCCCACATTTGTATCTATGAGTAGCGGCTGGGAGGTGTGGTGACGGGTTATTGACAGGTGAGGGAGGGGGGGAAGGGGAGGAGGGAGCAGAGGGGAGGTTTGGAATTGGAAAGAAAGATTACAGAAATAGGGGAGGGAGGGAAGGAAGAGGTAAGGAGAAGATGTCTCCCAAGAAAAAGGAGGAACAACGTGCCCCTACAGGTGCCAGTAGTAGGAGGTCAGGGACCGGATTAGAGACCGGCCCGAAACAACTGGGACTAAGTAAATTTCTGGCTCCGAACTCTCCAGGCTCTTGCTCCCTACAGAAAGAAAAAAATATAGCAGAGTCTCAAGTTCTGACACCGGAAAACGGATCTTTGGGTGGTACAGGTGAGCGGGGATCCTCTGTAGCATCTACAGAAATAGATGTAAAAATGATGAATGACATATTTTGCACTGTCTCAAGGATGGAAAAATTTATGGGGAATATGGTGACACAGGTTGGGGCAGTGCAAACTGATGTCAGTGTAATAAGGGATGAGATGGAGAAAATAAGGCAGAGATTGTACGAGATGGAAAAAAGGATCCCTGCCCTGGAGCTCTCGGTTCAGGACTTAGAAAAGCAGGTCATATCCCTAAAGCAGATGAACAGTAAGATGGAACAAAAATTAATAAATCAAGAAGATAGAGCAAGGAGAACGAATATAAGATGTGTCGGGATCCCAGAACAGGCAGAAGGGGATAATTGTATTGAGTTTATGGAGAGATGGATAAAGGACAATTCTAGAGAGGGCACTCTTTCCCTTTGTTTGTTATCGAGAGAGCACATAGGGTTCCCACTAAAAAAGGGCCACCAGGGGGATATCCTAGACACATGTTGATTAAATGTTTACTGGCTAAATACTGGGATAGAATACTGTCGGTGCTCGAATTTCCGAAAAATACCAGATACACGGTGAAAAGATAACTCTTCCCGCATTATTCAGCCGGTACGAATGCTCGTAGAAAGAATATATAAGTGTTAAAAAGAGACTAAGGGAGGCAGGCCTGAAGTATAGTTTATTTTTTCCGGCAAAATTAAGGGTTGAATATAAAGGAAGGCTGGAATTTTTTCAGACACCATTGGAGGCTAGTGAATGGGCGGATGGGTTGGGTCTTTGAGTGTAGGGTGTGGGGGGGGGGGATAAGGAGCAATATGCAAAGTAATGGAGTCGCCCCAACCGCAGAAGAGCGGACAGGGGGGCTATTTAAGGGAGGGGGGCGGGTTGGAGAGGAGGGAGAGAGAGGACCAGAATTATATATTTTTTTTTTGTTGTTGTCCCTCCCTCTCTGCTAGATGGTTAGGATTCTTTCATTGAATGTGAGAGGTTTAAGAGATAGAGTAAAGAGACATGCTATCCTTAAGTGGATGAAGAGGTTCTTGCCAGCTATCGTGTGCCTCCAAGAAACACACCTGGATAAAGACTCGTTAAGGTGGTTGGAGAAGAGATGGATAGTCGCAGGGTACCATTCGCTACATACTACCTACTCTAGAGGGGTCTCAATTTTGGTACATCGTGGGATTAGATTTGAGGGTGTTACACACGAGGCAGACGACTGTGGCAGGTACCTCTTTTTGCAGTGCAATATAGAAGGGGTTAAAATAGTAATTGCAAATATATATATACCACCACCATATAAGCCAGATGTTTTGTATGAATTACATAGATTTATGGTGAACAGACAAGAATGTATATTGGTAGCAATAGGAGATTATAACGCAGTGATGGATCCACTCAGGGATAGGCTCTCTAGCAGAGGGGGAAGAACACAAAATGTGGACTTGTTTAAATTGGCCTCAGATTTTAACTGGATAGATGTGTGGCGCCAGCAGAACCCGGAGGAAATTATGTATTCCTGCTATTCGAAAACCCATCAAACTTGGTCAAGATCAGATATGATGCTTCAAAACGGGATCAAGATAAAGTACACACCTATGGTCCTATCAGATCATAGTGCAGTGGTAATGGAATTGGATTTGAGTAGAAAGAACAACCTCCCACTGTTTAAGTTCAATGCCCATTGGTTGCCATTTATCTCAGATACAGACAGTATAATCGAGGAAATAATTACTTTTTTCCAGGAGAACAACAACTCTGCCAGTAGACTGATAGTCTGGGACACAGCCAAGGCAGTCCTGAGAGGACTTTTGTTCAAAAAGGTAAACTATTGGAAAAAATATAATAAGGAAAGTGGTAACCTATTGGAAAAGAAACTGCAAGAAGTAAGTAGGGCATACATGATTAACCCCACTGAACAAAATAGGAAGGAATGGGAGGAAGAGCAGGAAAAACTAAAAATACATCAGCTTGAGAAAAGTAGGAAAGAGCTGTTCTTCCAAGGATTCCGATTGGCTTCAGAGGGAGAAAAGGTGGGAAAAATTTTGGCAGGTATTGTAAAAAACTAAAGAGGTAAATCTTGGATGGGGGCGATCAGAGATAATAAGGATAGGATAATTACCTCACCGGAAGGAGTTAAAAAGGTTTTCAGGGAGTACTTCCAGGAACTCTATGAAACTAGGGTACGATATTCAAAAGTAGAGTTGGACTCATATTTAGATCAGGTTGCCTGGAGAAAGATATCCCAGGCCCAAAATAAATATTTGGATACCGAAATTAATGAAGTTTTGGGTAAAGTAAAACCCGTAAAAACACCAGGGTGTGATGGCCTTCCCTTTGAAATATATAAGACTTTTGCCCGGGTTTTAATACCTGAATTAATAATAACATTGAAGGAGGCACAAAGGATAGGGGAACTACCAGACTCTATGAAAGAGGCAATTATTACATTGATCCCAAAAAAGGGTAAAGAATTATTAGACCCCGGATCTTATAGACCAATATCTTTGTTGAACACGGATGTTAAAATCCTGGCAAAGGTTCTAGCAGGGAGGCTTTCTAAAGTGATTAAAGGTATAATCCACGAAGATCAGACTGGTTTCATACCTGGTAGAACAATATATTCAAATATAAGGAGGTTGTACCTTAATATTGAGGCTAATAGAATAGAACCGAGTGATAAAGCAATACTCTCACTGGATGCCCAAAAGGCATTTGACTGTATTGAATGGGAATATTTATGGGCCGTTATTAAAACCGGGTTGGTATAGGCGAGGGGTTTATAAAATGGATTCAGCTTATATATTCCAACCCAATGGCTAGAGTGATGGTGGACGGGAGCTTGTCCCTGCCTCTTGCCCTTCATCGGGGCACCAGGCAGGGATGTCCTCTCTCTCCACTATTATTCGCTATAGCAATTGAGCATCTCGCAAATATAATAAGAAACGATAGGGAGATAAAAGGTTTTCAATATTTGGGAGGAGACGAAAAATTATTAATGTATGCCGATTATATTTTGTTATTTATGCACAACACAGGGGATCAGTTTAGTAGAGTATTAGATAAAATAAATAACTTTTCTGGATTAAATATAAATTGGGCGAAATCCCACATGATGGTATTGGGTGACGGGCAGTTAGAGAGGGATTCAAGGGTTCAGGTATTGGAGAGACACGAGAGTTTTAAATATTTAGGCTTACAAATCTCCTGTAATATAGAAGACTATGAAAAACTAAATGTACTCCCTGTAATAAAAGAACTCAGAATTAAAATACATATCTGGAAAAGACTACCACTCTCGATTCAAGGTCGGGTAAACCTAAAAAAAAAAATTTTTTTACCGAAAATGCCCCAATAAGACTCCCGCAGAAGATATTTAGATTATTCGATCGCCTAATGGGGGAATTTATATGGAAAGGTTCTATCCCCAGGTTAAAAAAAGAAGTGCTTCAGCTCCCAGTGAGAGAAGGTGGGTTGGCGGTTCCTAACTGGTTTATGTATTATTTGATAACACAATATAGTCAGATAAGAGATAGTTTGAACAGTTTAGTGGGAAGACAGGAATTAAATAAAATGGGTTGGGGAGGGGAATAATGGAATCCGGTACACTCGATAAAAATAATATGGGAAATAGAATTATGAACACAATGGATCACATATGGGGGCAGATTAAAAAATTACTTGGGATAAAAGGTTTTCTTCAATATACACCTATTTGGAAAAATTTAAACTTGAAGGAACTTCAAACGATTAGGAGTTATATTGACTGGGAAAAAAAGGGGATAAAATATTTAGTTCAGGTATTTGAAGAGGATAAACTGAAGGATTTTGATACACTGGTTAGGGAGTTTGGGATCCCCCAAAAGGATATTTACAAATACTTCCAGTTCAGGAACACTCTAAGGACAGGGGTAAATTTAGATAAATACAGAAAGGAACAAACAGATCGAATATATAAATTTACGGATGCTGGAGAAAAAAGTGGTATAACTAAACAAAGATATGGGATATTGATGGAAGGAAAGAAAGAACGGATTACAATATTAGCTAAAAAAAGGTGGGAAGAAGAACTCCAACCTTTTTTTTCCAATGAGAAATGGAAAGATGCCCTTAGAAATTATCCAATGGTATCGGATAGGGGTTCACACTAAATATCACAGTTCTTTATAGTACATAGATTACACCGATCTCCTAAGATGTTAAAGAAAATGGGGGTCAGAAGCTTGGATAATTGTCCAAAATGTAGGGAAAGGGATGCAGATTTAATTCATTGTTTTTGGAGATGTCCCAGACTTTTCAGATACTGGAGGGAGATCGCAGAGATTGTATCGGTATTTCTGGATGTTCAGGTGATTGAAGATCCACTAGTCTGTATATTGGGAGCAACTGAACATTTGAAATTAAAGAAGGAAGTGCGACTGGTTTTGGGGAAAGTACTATTTCAAGCTAGACTTCTTATACTTAGGAAATAGATAAAAGAAGATCCGCCTACAGTGAGACAGTGGCGTGCAGCAGTTGAAAACCTTATTAAGATCCAACGGGTTTCTGGGTGCTACGCTAAAAATTCAGTGGGAATTGATGAGATTTGGAATAAATGGCCATACTAGGTTGAGTTTTTTTTTTTTTTCTCTTCCTCTCTCTCCCCCTCCCCTGGGGGTGGTGGGGGGGGGGGGGGTTTTGGGTGATAATAAATTATACTTGTTGTACTAGTAATACAGAATATGTATATTATGTTATTGATGTGGTGAAAAGAGTATATGTTTTAAGAAAGAAAAGAATAAAGTCATAAAAAAAAAAAAGCACTCTACTGTTACTTCTGTGACAAGTGACAGCGATCAAATGAGATATTCTTGAGTAGGGCCAGGGACAGACAGAGGGGGTTCTAGTTCCCCTGCCATCCTCTACAGTCATGATACAGTTGGTTAGGGTTGTCTCAGCTATATTCTGTGATGAGGTCTACTGCTCTGCCAGTGCAACACTATTGATCCATTATTTTGAAGTGAATATCCCTTGTAAGAGTGTTTTTTTTTTACCAAAACTCCAGAAAGTATAATAGTAGCTCATTTAGTGTAATTTGCATGTTTCTAGCATAAAAATACCTTTTCATCAAAAAAAAAAACAACAACAATTCCTTCTTTCTGATTCCCTTTGCCAAACGTTGAATTCGAGCTACTACGTTTGACTGTATTCCATTCTAAACATCTGACTAGTCTTTCAAGTATGTCATCTTAACACTTGGCAGCAGTGCTCAATGTTTGTACAACTTTTACTTCTGGATCACCCATAGACAATTCTATGTAACATTTACTGGGCATGATTTCCTTTTCCCAAAGGAACCAAATAGAATTTTTCAATTCAGTTACATTCAGGCCTCTTGAAGCATGACCTGCTGGGTTATGCTTTGTGTCAATGTGATGCCAATGTTTTGGATTTATTTCCTGAATTTTCTCAACTCTGTTGGCGACAAAGATATGGATTCTTCTAGCTTCATTGCTTATGTATCCTAGGACAACTTGTGAGTCTGTCCAAAAATATTCTTTATCTATTTTCAATTCCAATTCTTCTCTCAGAAACTTGCTTACCGATGCTGTAACAGCTGCTGTCAGTTCAAGTCTTGGTATTGGTTGAATACTGGTAGGTGCAACTCTGGCCTTCCCCATAACTATGGGCACAGTATATATTTTTTTCTCCTTTCACTCTCTTCCCCACTTTTTACACTACTATTAACAAGACTTAGCCTGCATGACATCCCTAAACTTTGCCGGACTAACCGGGATAGTGTTAATTTGGACTGCTGGACTGCTTCATCTGGATCTCTGAAATTACCCTTGAAGGATTAAAGGGGAAGAGGAAAAAGAAAAGAAAAGGGAAACTTTTCCCAATTCCTACACTATTATTAATAAGACTAACCTTGCATGACATCCCTAAATTTAGCCGGACTAACCAGG
This sequence comes from Bufo gargarizans, assembly GCF_014858855.1. Lineage (NCBI taxonomy): Eukaryota > Metazoa > Chordata > Amphibia > Anura > Bufonidae > Bufo > Bufo gargarizans. Next base: position 419,892,264 of record NC_058080.1, on the reverse strand, counting down.
ACGGTGTTAATTTGGATTGCTGGACTGCTTCGTGCGAATTATTGCTTAAAACAGTTGGACACTTAATAACGGTTATAGTTTGTTTTGGGATAAAAAAAATATTTTTTTTGTTTTGTAGGGCCTACACCTCTTGGCTGTGATATCGGGGTTGTTGAATTAGCTGGATATTTACATTAGGTGGTTCGGTGTCGAAGATTTTACCCCACATTTGTATCTATGAGTAGCGGCTGGGAGGTGTGGTGACGGGTTATTGACAGGTGAGGGAGGGGGGGAAGGGGAGGAGGGAGCAGAGGGGAGGTTTGGAATTGGAAAGAAAGATTACAGAAATAGGGGAGGGAGGGAAGGAAGAGGTAAGGAGAAGATGTCTCCCAAGAAAAAGGAGGAACAACGTGCCCCTACAGGTGCCAGTAGTAGGAGGTCAGGGACCGGATTAGAGACCGGCCCGAAACAACTGGGACTAAGTAAATTTCTGGCTCCGAACTCTCCAGGCTCTTGCTCCCTACAGAAAGAAAAAAATATAGCAGAGTCTCAAGTTCTGACACCGGAAAACGGATCTTTGGGTGGTACAGGTGAGCGGGGATCCTCTGTAGCATCTACAGAAATAGATGTAAAAATGATGAATGACATATTTTGCACTGTCTCAAGGATGGAAAAATTTATGGGGAATATGGTGACACAGGTTGGGGCAGTGCAAACTGATGTCAGTGTAATAAGGGATGAGATGGAGAAAATAAGGCAGAGATTGTACGAGATGGAAAAAAGGATCCCTGCCCTGGAGCTCTCGGTTCAGGACTTAGAAAAGCAGGTCATATCCCTAAAGCAGATGAACAGTAAGATGGAACAAAAATTAATAAATCAAGAAGATAGAGCAAGGAGAACGAATATAAGATGTGTCGGGATCCCAGAACAGGCAGAAGGGGATAATTGTATTGAGTTTATGGAGAGATGGATAAAGGACAATTCTAGAGAGGGCACTCTTTCCCCTTTGTTTGTTATCGAGAGAGCACATAGGGTTCCCACTAAAAAAGGGCCACCAGGGGGATATCCTAGACACATGTTGATTAAATGTTTACTGGCTAAATACTGGGATAGAATACTGTCGGTGCTCGAATTTCCGAAAAATACCAGATACACGGTGAAAAGATAACTCTTCCCGCATTATTCAGCCGGTACGAATGCTCGTAGAAAAGAATATATAAGTGTTAAAAAGAGACTAAGGGAGGCAGGCCTGAAGTATAGTTTATTTTTTCCGGCAAAATTAAGGGTTGAATATAAAGGAAGGCTGGAATTTTTTCAGACACCATTGGAGGCTAGTGAATGGGCGGATGGGTTGGGTCTTTGAGTGTAGGGTGTGGGGGGGGGGGATAAGGAGCAATATGCAAAGTAATGGAGTCGCCCCAACCGCAGAAGAGCGGACAGGGGGGCTATTTAAGGGAGGGGGGCGGGTTGGAGAGGAGGGAGAGAGAGGACCAGAATTATATATTTTTTTTTTTGTTGTTGTCCCTCCCTCTCTGCTAGATGGTTAGGATTCTTTCATTGAATGTGAGAGGTTTAAGAGATAGAGTAAAGAGACATGCTATCCTTAAGTGGATGAAGAGGTTCTTGCCAGCTATCGTGTGCCTCCAAGAAACACACCTGGATAAAGACTCGTTAAGGTGGTTGGAGAAGAGATGGATAGTCGCAGGGTACCATTCGCTACATACTACCTACTCTAGAGGGGTCTCAATTTTGGTACATCGTGGGATTAGATTTGAGGGTGTTACACACGAGGCAGACGACTGTGGCAGGTACCTCTTTTTGCAGTGCAATATAGAAGGGGTTAAAATAGTAATTGCAAATATATATATACCACCACCATATAAGCCAGATGTTTTGTATGAATTACATAGATTTATGGTGAACAGACAAGAATGTATATTGGTAGCAATAGGAGATTATAACGCAGTGATGGATCCACTCAGGGATAGGCTCTCTAGCAGAGGGGGAAGAACACAAAATGTGGACTTGTTTAAATTGGCCTCAGATTTTAACTGGATAGATGTGTGGCGCCAGCAGAACCCGGAGGAAATTATGTATTCCTGCTATTCGAAAACCCATCAAACTTGGTCAAGATCAGATATGATGCTTCAAAACGGGATCAAGATAAAGTACACACCTATGGTCCTATCAGATCATAGTGCAGTGGTAATGGAATTGGATTTGAGTAGAAAGAACAACCTCCCACTGTTTAAGTTCAATGCCCATTGGTTGCCATTTATCTCAGATACAGACAGTATAATCGAGGAAATAATTACTTTTTTCCAGGAGAACAACAACTCTGCCAGTAGACTGATAGTCTGGGACACAGCCAAGGCAGTCCTGAGAGGACTTTTGTTCAAAAAGGTAAACTATTGGAAAAAATATAATAAGGAAAGTGGTAACCTATTGGAAAAGAAACTGCAAGAAGTAAGTAGGGCATACATGATTAACCCCACTGAACAAAATAGGAAGGAATGGGAGGAAGAGCAGGAAAAACTAAAAATACATCAGCTTGAGAAAAGTAGGAAAGAGCTGTTCTTCCAAGGATTCCGATTGGCTTCAGAGGGAGAAAAGGTGGGAAAAATTTTGGCAGGTATTGTAAAAAACTAAAGAGGTAAATCTTGGATGGGGGCGATCAGAGATAATAAGGATAGGATAATTACCTCACCGGAAGGAGTTAAAAAGGTTTTCAGGGAGTACTTCCAGGAACTCTATGAAACTAGGGTACGATATTCAAAAGTAGAGTTGGACTCATATTTAGATCAGGTTGCCTGGAGAAAGATATCCCAGGCCCAAAATAAATATTTGGATACCGAAATTAATGAAGTTTTGGGTAAAGTAAAACCCGTAAAAACACCAGGGTGTGATGGCCTTCCCTTTGAAATATATAAGACTTTTGCCCGGGTTTTAATACCTGAATTAATAATAACATTGAAGGAGGCACAAAGGATAGGGGAACTACCAGACTCTATGAAAGAGGCAATTATTACATTGATCCCAAAAAAGGGTAAAGAATTATTAGACCCCGGATCTTATAGACCAATATCTTTGTTGAACACGGATGTTAAAATCCTGGCAAAGGTTCTAGCAGGGAGGCTTTCTAAAGTGATTAAAGGTATAATCCACGAAGATCAGACTGGTTTCATACCTGGTAGAACAATATATTCAAATATAAGGAGGTTGTACCTTAATATTGAGGCTAATAGAATAGAACCGAGTGATAAAGCAATACTCTCACTGGATGCCCAAAAGGCATTTGACTGTATTGAATGGGAATATTTATGGGCAGTCTTAAAAAGGGTTGGTATAGGCGAGGGGTTTATAAAATGGATTCAGCTTATATATTCCAACCCAATGGCTAGAGTGATGGTGGACGGGAGCTTGTCCCTGCCTCTTGCCCTTCATCCTCTCTCTCCACTATTATTCGCTATAGCAATTGAGCCTCTCGCAAATATAATAAGAAACGATAGGGAGATAAAAGGTTTTCAATATTTGGGAGGAGACGAAAAATTATTAATGTATGCCGATTATATTTTGTTATTTATGCACAACACAGGGGATCAGTTTAGTAGAGTATTAGATAAAATAAATAACTTTTCTGGATTAAATATAAATTGGGCGAAATCCCACATGATGGTATTGGGTGACGGGCAGTTAGAGAGGGATTCAAGGGTTCAGGTATTGGAGAGACACGAGAGTTTTAAATATTTAGGCTTACAAATCTCCTGTAATATAGAAGACTATGAAAAACTAAATGTACTCCCTGTAATAAAAGAACTCAGAATTAAAATACATATCTGGAAAAGACTACCACTCTCGATTCAAGGTCGGGTAAACCTAAAAAAAAAAATTTTTTTACCGAAAATGCCCCAATAAGACTCCCGCAGAAGATATTTAGATTATTCGATCGCCTAATGGGGGAATTTATATGGAAAGGTTCTATCCCCAGGTTAAAAAAGAAGTGCTTCAGCTCCCAGTGAGAGAAGGTGGGTTGGCGGTTCCTAACTGGTTTATGTATTATTTGATAACACAATATAGTCAGATAAGAGATAGTTTGAACAGTTTAGTGGGAAGACAGGAATTAAATAAAATGGGTTGGGGAGGGGAATAATGGAATCCGGTACACTCGATAAAAATAATATGGGAAATAGAATTATGAACACAATGGATCACATATGGGGGCAGATTAAAAAATTACTTGGGATAAAAGGTTTTCTTCAATATACACCTATTTGGAAAAATTTAAACTTGAAGGAACTTCAAACGATTAGGAGTTATATTGACTGGGAAAAAAAGGGGATAAAATATTTAGTTCAGGTATTTGAAGAGGATAAACTGAAGGATTTTGATACACTGGTTAGGGAGTTTGGGATCCCCCAAAAGGATATTTACAAATACTTCCAGTTCAGGAACACTCTAAGGACAGGGGTAAATTTAGATAAATACAGAAAGGAACAAACAGATCGAATATATAAATTTACGGATGCTGGAGAAAAAAGTGGTATAACTAAACAAAGATATGGGATATTGATGGAAGGAAAGAAAGAACGGATTACAATATTAGCTAAAAAAAGGTGGGAAGAAGAACTCCAACCTTTTTTTTCCAACGAGAAATGGAAAGATGCCCTTAGAAATTATCCAATGGTATCGGATAGGGGTTCACACTAAATATCACAGTTCTTTATAGTACATAGATTACACCGATCTCCTAAGATGTTAAAGAAAATGGGGGTCAGAAGCTTGGATAATTGTCCAAAATGTAGGGAAAGGGATGCAGATTTAATTCATTGTTTTTGGAGATGTCCCAGACTTTTCAGATACTGGAGGGAGATCGCAGAGATTGTATCGGTATTTCTGGATGTTCAGGTGATTGAAGATCCACTAGTCTGTATATTGGGAGCAACTGAACATTTGAAATTAAAGAAGGAAGTGCGACTGGTTTTGGGGAAAGTACTATTTCAAGCTAGACTTCTTATACTTAGGAAATAGATAAAAGAAGATCCGCCTACAGTGAGACAGTGGCGTGCAGCAGTTGAAAACCTTATTAAGATCCAACGGGTTTCTGGGTGCTACGCTAAAAATTCAGTGGGAATTGATGAGATTTGGAATAAATGGCCATACTAGGTTGAGTTTTTTTTTTTTTTTCTCTTCCTCTCTCTCCCCCTCCCCTGGGGGTGGTGGGGGGGGGGGGTTTGGGTGATAATAAATTATACTTGTTGTACTAGTAATACAGAATATGTATATTATGTTATTGATGTGGTGAAAAGAGTATATGTTTTAAGAAAGAAAAGAATAAAGTCATAAAAAAAAAAAAGCACTCTACTGTTACTTCTGTGACAAGTGACAGCGATCAAATGAGATATTCTTGAGTAGGGCCAGGGACAGACAGAGGGGGTTCTAGTTCCCCTGCCATCCTCTACAGTCATGATACAGTTGGTTAGGGTTGTCTCAGCTATATTCTGTGATGAGGTCTACTGCTCTGCCAGTGCAACACTATTGATCCATTATTTTGAAGTGAATATCCCTTGTAAGAGTGTTTTTTTTTTACCAAAACTCCAGAAAGTATAATAGTAGCTCATTTAGTGTAATTTGCATGTTTCTAGCATAAAAATACCTTTTCATCAAAAAAAAAAACAACAACAATTCCTTCTTTCTGATTCCCTTTGCCAAACGTTGAATTCGAGCTACTACGTTTGACTGTATTCCATTCTAAACATCTGACTAGTCTTTCAAGTATGTCATCTTAACACTTGGCAGCAGTGCTCAATGTTTGTACAACTTTTACTTCTGGATCACCCATAGACAATTCTATGTAACATTTACTGGGCATGATTTCCTTTTCCCAAAGGAACCAAATAGAATTTTTCAATTCAGTTACATTCAGGCCTCTTGAAGCATGACCTGCTGGGTTATGCTTTGTGTCAATGTGATGCCAATGTTTTGGATTTATTTCCTGAATTTTCTCAACTCTGTTGGCGACAAAGATATGGATTCTTCTAGCTTCATTGCTTATGTATCCTAGGACAACTTGTGAGTCTGTCCAAAAATATTCTTTATCTATTTTCAATTCCAATTCTTCTCTCAGAAACTTGCTTACCGATGCTGTAACAGCTGCTGTCAGTTCAAGTCTTGGTATTGGTTGAATACTGGTAGGTGCAACTCTGGCCTTCCCCATAACTATGGGCACAGTATATATTTTTTTCTCCTTTCACTCTGATGCAGAGGCACTGACCATAACCATAACTACTGGCATCTGAAAAAATTATGAATTTCTATTTTCTATTTTCTTGTACTTTCCGAAATCATGAGGTACAAAACATCTGGGTATCCAAACTTCTCTCAATTTTTGCAAGTTTCTTATCCAACTCTCCCACCTTGGCCTCAAATTTGGGCTTGTCCCATCCCAACTTCTGTCTACATAATTCTTGTAGTATTTCTTTTGCTCTGATGATTACTGGGGCAAATAATCCCAAGTACATTCTGAACTGGAAGATGATCATAATTGAGATCTACATTCTTCATTGCTGCTGCACATTCAGAGTCACTGATGGATTCCATTACCTCTCTGTTGTTTTGAGATGGATTTGTGAAGGCGCAGGTTTCCTCTTGCACATAACTCTTGGCTTTCTTTTACTAGTTTGATTGCAGATTCTGTAGACTCTAGACTTATGAGACTATCATCTACATAAAAGTTTTTCTTCAGAAAATTTGCTGCTGATGGCCAATCCTTTTCATTCTGATTAGCCAGGTACTTCATACCATAATTGCCGCAACCTGGAGATGATGCTGCTCCAAACAAGTGGGCTTTCATTCTGTATTCTGCTAGCTCTGTATCTCCATCCTCCCACCATAGAAACCTCAGGAAGTCTCTATCTTCATTCTTCACATGAAACTGGTGGAACAGCTTTTCAACGTCTTAATCTACAGAGTACTCCAGGCAGAGTATTTGTAAGATCTGGTCCTTTTAGTAGATGATCATTCAATGCATCACCATTGTACTTTGCTGAGCAATCAAATACTACTCTAATCTTATCTGGTTTCTTTGAGTGGTAAACACTTTTTTTTAACTTTCTCTGCATGTCCTTTTTCGAGGATGCCTCCCATGAATTTCAAATAATCCTGCTTGAATTTGGGATCTCTTCCCATCTTTTTCTTCAAACATTTCAATCTTGCTAGGGCAAGATTTCTATTATTTGGCAGACGAGTCCGTTCTCTAAAAGCTAAGGGCATTTCAAGATGACATTGTTGATTCTGCTGAATACTTTCTTCTAGAGTGTGTACGAACTTTATGTCTTCTTGGAATACACTCTTTTCTTTAGAACCTATGTCTGCAAAGTCGGATTCGAGGATCTTGATTACTTTTGCTGGACTTACAGTTGGTAACTCTTAGACAGATATTTGATGACACAATCCTGTCACCTGTCTTGAGTTTGCGATCTGCTGTTTTCCTACAACAACACCCCATCCTAGATCAGTTTGAACAGCATAGGGTTCACCCTTTCCTCCTGTGATTACCTTTCGTGATACCAAGGCTTCGGGACAATCGTAACCTATCAACAGTCCAACACCAAACTCCTCCAACGGGGACATTTCATGAGATATGACAGATAGGTGCTCCCATTCATTGGCTGTTTCACAGGTAGGTATGCGATCCCGATTTAGAGGTATATCGTCTTTGGTATAATCTGGAGGTAGATCCAATGTGCAGTTTGAATGAAGTCCTCCAACTCTGTCCTTTGACCCTTTGACTGTTCACTAATGTGTCTCTCCCTGTCATTGTGGTTAGTTTGAGTTTCACTGGTTCTGTAGCCAATTGTAATTTCTTGCCAATTTTTGATAAATGAAGGTGTCGTCACTCTGAGCATCCAGTAGTGCATCGGCGTATATCTTTTTGTTCTTCCTTTTAGGATTTGAAATGCACACTGGTAGAACCATTGATGTTTTGTTGGCTTTCTCCTTCTCTCACTCTGCAAGAGAATACCAATACTTTCCTTCCTCAGTATCTTTAGGTATTGAGGATTTATCTTTCTTTGGACATTCTTTGTGTAGTGGTATAGGATGTCGTCCTTTGCAAACGCTGTATGCTGACTTTTTCTTACACTCCTTAGTAACATGGCCTTTTCTTAGGCATCCGAAACACAGTTGGTTATCCAGCACATTTTCTTCTGGGGACTTCTCCTTCAATTGTTGGCACTTGTGTATAGAGTGGTTCTCTCCACATAACATACACTTGAAGGTAGTCTGAAGATTTGTCGTTTCTATCTCTCTACTAGGGTCGAGCGAACCCAAACTGTAAAGTTCGGGTTCGTACCGAACTTTAGGATTTTTAGACTCCGGACCCGAACATTTCAGTAAAAGTTTGGGTTCGGTGTTTGGCGCTTTCTTTGTGCTTTTCGAAAGGCTGCAGAGCAGCCAATCAACAAGCGTTTAACTCTGTGCCCTTAAAAGCCATCGCAGCTATGCCTACTAATGGCATGGCTGTGATTGGCCAGTGCATCATGTGACCCAGGCTCTATATAAGCTTGAGTCACGTAGCGCTGCATGTCACTCTGCTGTTATTAGTGTAGGGAGAGGATGCTGCTGGTGATTTCAGGGAGAGAACAGGAGAGAATCTTTGGTTCAGAAAGTGAATCTAACTCAGCGATCGATATGCATTTAGTTGTGTGGGAGCAGGGCACAATCTTTTTACCCTGCCCTGAGCCCAGTGACAAAAAAACGACAACTTTTATCCGTCTGATAGTTAGATGGGCGGCGAGCATTTGTGACATTAAAATCCAATCTTTGAAAACTGCACTAATAATCTGGTTGTAAAAGATCACCCTTTTTTGGCAATATACAACATCTGGTGCATTTGCAGGATTAGTCAGTGTGCAATTTAAGCTAGAAATACAGCCATAATTTTCTGGTTTTTTCAAAATACACTTTTACAGCAAGTGTGAAATTCAAGTTTAATATATACAGCTTTCATATTCTGTTAGTAAAAAAAACAACAACACTTTTTTGGCAATATACAACATCTGGATTAGTCAGTGTGCAATTTAAGCTAGAAATATAGCCATTATTTTCTGGGTTTTTAAAAACACACTTTTTTTTGCCAAAATCCACTATTTTACAGCAAGTGTGAAATTCAACTTTAATATATACAGCTTATATATTCTGTTAGTAAAAAAAAAACTAAAAACTTTTTGGGCAATATACAACATCTGGATTAGCAATTTAAGCTAGAAATACAGCTATATATTTCTGGATTTTTCAAAACACACATTTTTTTCCCAAAATACACTATTTTGCAGCCCTTGCAGCATTAGCATGTGTGAAATTCAAGGGTTATATACTAATGTCATATTCTGTTATTAAACAAATACCCGTTTGGGCAAAAAAAAGTTTATTTGGCAGCCTTTGATGTATATGTCATTGTGAGATACACCCTTTATATACAGGGGTTCTATTCAGTTATTTGAAATACAGCCATTTTGGGCACAAATCTTTAATTGCTGTCTAGTGTGGGTCAGGGCGTGTATATACAGGGGTTATATTCTTCTAATAATAAAACACCTTTTTTAGGGCAAAATACTCAATTGTTGCGCCCTTGCAGAATCAAGACGTTTGAAATTCCAGTGTTATATACTCCTGTCATATTCAGTTATTAAACAAACACCAGTTTGGGCAAAAAAAAATATATGTGGCAGCCTTTGCTGCAGATGTCATTGTGAAATACATCCTTTATATACAGGGGATATATTCAGTTATTGGAAATACAGCCATTTTGGGCACAAATCTTTAATTGCGACCTAGTGTGGGTCAGGGCATATAAGATGCACCCTGTATATACAGGGTTATATTCTTCTATTAATAAAACACCCTTTTTTAAGAAAAATACACAATTGTTGCGCCCTTACAGTATCAAGATGTTTGAAATTCCAGGGTTATATACTGCTGTCATATTCAGTTATTAAACAAACACCCATTTGGGCAAAAAAATAATATTTGGCAGCCATTGCTGCAGATGTAATTGTGAGATACACCCTTTATATACAGGGGTTATATTAAGTTAATTGAAATACAGCCATTTTGAGCACAAATCTTTAATTGTGGCCTAGTGTGGGTCAGGGCTTGTGAGATACACCCTTTTTATACAGGGGTTATATTCTTCTATTAATAAAACACCCTTTTTTGGGCAAAATATACAATTGTTCCATTCTTACAGCATCAAGAAGTCTAAAATTCCAGGGTTATATACTGCTGTCATATTCAGTTATTAAACAAACAGCCGTTTGGACAAAAAAAAAAAATTTGTCAGCCTTTGCTGCATAGATCATTGTGAGATACCCCCTTTATATACAGGGGTTATATTCAGTTATTTGAAATACAGCCATTTTGTGCACAAATATTTAATTGCGGCCTAGTGTGGATCAGGGCGTGTGAGATACACCCTTTAAATACAGTGGTTCTATTCAGATATTTAAAATACAGCCATTTTGGCCACAAATCTTTCATTGCAGCCTAGTGTGGGTCAGGGCGTGGGAGATACACCCTTTATATACAGGGGTTCTATTCAGGTATTTGAAATACAGCCATTTTTGGCAGAAATCTTTAATTGCGGGCTAGTGTGGGTCAGGGCGTGTGAGATGCACACTTTATATACAGGGGTTCTTTTCAGGTATTTGAAATACAGCCATTTTGGGCAAACTAATTTAATTGAGGCCTAGTCTGGTTCAGGGCATGTGAGATACACCCTTTATATATTTGGGTTATATTCAGTTATTTGAAATACAGCCATTTTGGGCACAAAACTTTAATTGCGGACTAGTGTTGGTCAGGTACATGGCTGGGGGGATACAGAGGACACAGATGATACACCTCCCACAGAGGACAGCTTTTCGTTAGCTCTGGGCAGCCTGACACACATGAGCGATTACATGCTGCAGTGTCTCTGCAACGATCGCCGAGTTGCCCACATTCTAACTTGTGCTGATTACTGGGTGACCACCCTGCTGGATCCCGGTTACAAGGATCCCCGTGGATCCCCGTTACCGTCCTTAATTCCCTCACTGGAGCGTGATTGTAAGATGCGCAAGTACAAGCGCACGCTGGTAGATGCGCTGCTGGTGGCATTTCCACCTGACAGCGGGGGCACAGTGGAAGCACAAGGCGAAGGCAGAGGATGAGGAAGAGGTCGCCAACCCAGCTGGGGCACCACCAGCCCCTCAGAAGGCAGGGTTAGCATGGCTGAAATCTGGAAAAGCTTTGTCAGCAACCAGCACCACCAGCTGATATGGAACATCTTAGCAGGAGGCAGCATTTCACCAACATGGTGGAGCAGTATGTCTGTACATGCTTACACATACTGAATGACGGGTCTGCCCCCTTCAACTTCTGCATCTCCAAATTGGGCACATGGCCTGAGCTTGCCCTTCACGCCTTGGAGGTTCTGGCCTGCTCTTCAGCCAGTCTATTATCTGAATGTGTGTTTAGCACGCAAGGGGCGTCATCACAGACAAGCGCAGCCGCCTGTCCACAGCCAAGGTCACGTTCATTAAAATGAACCAGGCATGGATCCCACAGTACTTGTCCGTACCTTGTGCAGAATAGACATGTATACTGTTAACCAGCCATTGTTATACTGCAGCGCAATTGCTCATTCCTGTATTTTGGATATTTCACACTCTTTTGGAGTGTACCCTAATAAAAAAAATAATAATATTAAAAACAAAAAAACAGTGTTGGCTACCTCGTCCTCCTCCACCCTTGCTTCCACCTACACCGCTACGTCCACCGCCTCCTCAAACTCCTACTCCATATGGAACTCCACCTCATAAATCAATTTTTTTTAATTTATTTGTACACATTTTATTTTCTGGTGAAATTCAGCAATTTTTGGGTGTGATGCGCCACAGCTATACCTAATAGACCAGTAAAAAAAAAAAAAAAACAGTTATATTTTCAAGTGAAATTCACCAATTTTTGGGTGTGATGTACCACTGCTATACCTAGTAGACAGGTTCCAAAAAAATAATAATTTGTCTGTTACATTTTCGGGTGAAATTCACAAATTTTTGGGTGTGATGTACCACTGCTATACCGAGAAGACAGGTAAAAAAAATAAAAAATTGTCTGTTACATTTTAAGATGAAATTCACAAATTTTTGTGTGTAATATACCCCTCCTCTACCTAGTTGACAGCTTGATAAATTTCAATAATTTTCTTTTACATTTTCGGGTGACAATAAACATTTTTTTTGTCATAGACACCTGCTATACCAAGTAGACAGGTTAATAAATTTCTGCAATTTTTCAGTTACATTCTTGGGTTGACATATTACAATTTTAGACGTGAATAAACCCCTGCTCTGCATAGGTGACAGGGAATAACATTTCAGAAATTCTTCTTTAATTGATGCGTGCCACCTCTAAACTTTAACAAGTTGTACCACATTTGCGCTTTAATAATTTGTCCCACATTTCTGCTTTACTCATTTGGCGAACATTTGCGCTTCAATAATTTGTCCCACATTTCTGCTTTACTCTTTTGGCCCACATTTGTCCTTCAATAATGTGTCCCACTTTTCTACTTTATATTTTTGGCCCACATTTGTGCTTCAATAATGTGTCCCACATTTCCACTTTACTCTTTTGGCCCACATTTGCGCTTCAATAATGTGTCCCACATTTCCACTTTACTCTTTTGGCCCACATTTGCACTTCAAAAATGTGTCCTACAACTCCGCTTTACTCTTTTGGCCCACATTTGCGCTTCAATAATGTGTCCCACATTTCCGCTTTACTCTTTTGGCCCACATTTGCGCTTCTGTAATTTGTCCCACATTTGCGCTTCAATAACTTTTCCTATACTTCCGCTCGATCCCAATTTTTTTAAATAAATTTATCTCCCTTAAATTTGGTCTCTTTTTCCCTCTCCAGCGTAGAACCCTGATCAACATGGTAGGCTCAGAAAAGAACATCGAAAGTTGATAGAGAAGATATCCAAATGGATGGTGGATGTCACTGGGGCACCTCTACATAGTTGACAGGAACAAACATTTTAAAAAATCGTCAATTACATTGTCATGTGACATTTTTCTAATTTTGCTGGATAGAAACCCCTGCTCTGCATAGTTGACAGGGAATAAAATGTAATAAATTCTTCATTAATTGATGTGCGACACATACTTTCATTCAATGCTTAAACTTTAAAAAAAAGTCTCACTTTTAACGCTTTAATACTTTATCCCATATTTCCGCTCTATAATTTTAAATTTGAAAAAATTAATCCTCCCTTGGATGTGGTCTCTCTTTCTCACGATCCCTCTCCGGCCTGGAACCCTGATTTCCTGCCACCCGTGATCACCATGGTAGGCGCATAAAAGAACATAGAAAATTGATAGAGCAGATATCAAGTTGGATCGTGAACATCACGGGAAAGTGCGAAATGGTGAGGCAGTAAGTATGCACACGCCTACACGAACTGACTGACAGGGGTCAGCCCCTGCAACTTCTGAGCGTCACCGCCAGTTCTGTCAGAAGGTCTGGCAGACGTCCTTTTCTACCTCTTGCATAATGTTCTTTGTTTTGGTTTCACTTTCTCATCTTTTTTCCTTCTCCCAGGTGTCACCTATTTAGACTAATCCTCTTCCTTTATATTCCCTCCCATACTGCCTCACTTTGCGGTTTATATTACTTCCTGGATTAAGTGTTCACTGCTGGAGGCTGCTGCTGCTGTTTGTTCAGATAAGTCCTTTCATGTATTGTGTTTCCTTGCTGGCTTGATTCTAGGTGACCCTGACTCCCTCCGTATTAAGTGCAGGGAGCCGGTGGTCGTGTCCCCTCACTATTATAGGGTTTTCAGGTGTCACACAGTCTTAGGTATGTGGGCATACAATCGTCTACCTTTGAGACCCTTGTATGTGCCTAGCAGTCAGGGAGAGCTCTAGGGATTTTATAGGGGTCACCTATATGCTCCTTAGTTTGGGATCAAGCCAGTCGGACGTTTATTCATAACTTCCAGCTATCTGCAACATCATCCGTGACATTAGAAAACGCCATAACCGTGTTAAGCATGTATCCGGTTTCAGCCTTGATTGACTGCATGCAAGGTCTTTCACTGGAGGTAGCAGATATCCGTAAAACTGTGTCTCAGTTTCAGGTGATCGATTCTGCTTGCGTTCATGGAGTTTGCTCCGAGCCTAAGATCTTGCTTCCGGATACGTTCTCCGGGGGTAGTGAGAATTTTGTCCGCTTTAGAGAGGCTTGCAAACTCCATTTTCGCCTACTTTCCTATTCCTCTGGTGATGAGGAGCAGTGGGTGGGGATCATAATCTCGCTGCTCAGGGATAACGCTCAGTCTTGGGCCTTTTCGTTGCCGGTGGGGGCACGGCCCCTCCGATCGGTGGATTAATTTTTTGTAGCCCTGGGGCAGATACATGATGACCCGGATCGTATTGCTCTGGCTGAATCTAACCTGCGTATTTTATGCCAGGGTAAACACTCCACAGAGATATATTGTTCTGAATTTCGGAGATGGGCAGCTGATACTGGTTGGAACGATGCTGCACTCCGAAGTCAATTTTGCCATGGTCTTTCAGAGGGATTGAAAGATGCATTTGCTTTTCATGAGAGACCTGCCTCGTTGGAGTCTGCCATGTCTCTAGCTGTTCATATTGACAGGCGTCTTAGAGAGAGAGAGGAGACTACTCCTTCCTGTCATATTCAGCCCAAGGACAGTGGGCCTGTCTCATTCAGTGCGCAGGGGTTTTAGTCTCTCTCAATCCCCTCTAAGCAGGAGGCCATGCAGCTGGGTTTGCTTGCCTCTGATTGTAGAACATTCAGCTCTCAGAGGAGGGTTTGTTTCTGTTGTGGGGGTATAAATCATTTGGCTAATGTTTGCCCCTCTAGGAGATTCATGGAGTTTTCTGAGGGTAATAAAAAAAAGAAAAAGAAAAAGACCCTCTAAAAACTTTCCATTTGCTACTATTGGCAAGGTTGATGCAGAAATTGAAGGTTTGCCATTTGCTTGTAGTTCCCGTTTTCTCCTACCTGCCAGGGTGGCGCTAGACAGCAAGAACATTGTGAGATTTTTGTAGATAGTGGAGCAGCGGTCAATCTCATTGATAATCAATTTGCTATAACGCATGGTTTCCAGGTATGCACTTTGGAAAAGGATATGCCTGTTTTTGCTATCGATTCCGCTCCACTTTCTCAGAGATAGTTAAAGGGCATAGTTCACAATATCCGTTTGACTGTGGGTGATGCTCATGTTGAGGATATGTCATGTTTCATCCTAAGCGGATTACCTACTCCTCTAGTGTTGGGGCTACCCTGGCTCACTAAACATAACCCCACCATTGATTGGCAAGCAAGGCAAAAAAATGGTTGGAGTGACCTTTGCAGAGAGAATTGCCTCACGGCGTCTCTTTCAGAGGTTTCTACCAAGACTGTACTATCTTTTCGCTCTGAATTTTCAGATGTGTTTTCCGAGAGTGGTGTCCAGGAGTTGCCCCCTCACCAGGAGTATGATTGCCCTATTAATCTCATTCCAGACGCCAAGCTGCCAAAATCACATTTATACAATCTCTCCAAACCTGAAAGAGTCGCTATGCGTACTTATATCTCTGAGAGACTGAAAAAGGGACACATCCGACCCTCAAAGTCACCTGTTGCCGCTGTTTTTGTTTTTTTTGTTAAGAAAAAAGATGGTTCTTTAAGACCTTGTCTGGATTTCAGGGAGCTGAACCATATCACAATTCGTGACCCATATCCGCTTCCTCTGATCCCGGACCTGTTTAACCAGAGTGTTGAGGCTAAAGTTTTTTCTAAGTTGGATTTAGGAGGGGCATACAACCTAGTCATGGTCAGGGAAGGGGACGAATGGAAGATGGCCTTCAGCAAAGTGGACCGTTTGAGCAAAATGGCGCATTTCATTCCCTTTCCTGGGTTACCCAATGCTAAGACATTGGCGCAAGCGTTTGTTGACACATTGTTAAATTGCATGGCATTCCTTCAGACATCGTTTCTGATAGGGACACGCAATTTGTTTTCTGATTCTGGAAGGCCTTCTGTTCTCGCTTGGGGATTCGGTTGCCATTTTCTTCTGCTTTTCACCCGCAGTCGAATGGTCTGACCGAACGCGTCAATCAGAATCTGGAGACATATCTGCGCTGTTTTGTGGCGGAGAATCAGGAGGGTTGGTATTCTTTTTTGTCCCTTGCTGAGTTTGCTTTAAATAACCGTCGCCAGGAGTCATCTGATAAGTCACCATTTTTTGGTGCATATGGGTTTCATCCACAGTTTGGGACATTCTCTGGAGAGGGGTCTTCTGGTTTACCTGATGAGGTGAGATTTTCCTCGTCTTTGTTATTTATTTGGCAAAAGATTCAGGGTAATCTGAAGAGCATGAGTGAGAGATATAAGCGTGTGGCGGATAAGAGACGTGTGCCTGGTCCGGACCTGAATGTGGGTGATCTGGTGTGGTTGTCTACAAAGAATATCAAACTGAAGGTTCCCTCCTGGAAGTTGGGTCCTAAGTTTATTGGGCCTTACGAGATCTTGTCCGTCATCAATCCTGTTGCCTTCCGTCTTGATCTTCCTCAAACTTGGAAGATCCATAATGTTTTTCACAGGTCCCTATTAAAACCTTATGTCCAACCCACTGTACCCTCCTCTTTGCCTCCTCCTCCGATTTTTGTTGATGGTAATCTTGAATTCCAGGTCTCTAGGATTGTGGATTCTTGCATTATCCGTGGTTCTCTCCAGTACCTTGTTCATTGGGAGGGTTATGGTCCCGAGGAGAGGATGTGGGTCCCAGTGGTGGACATTAAGGTCACTCGTCTCATCAAGGTTTTCCATAGGTCTCATCCTGAGAAGGTGGGTTCTGAGTGTCCGGAGTCCACCCGTAGAGGGAGGGGTTCTGTCAGAAGGTCTGGCAGACGTCCTTCTCTACCTCTTGCATAATGTTCTTTGTTTTGGTTTCACTTTCTCATCTCTTTTCCTTCTCCCAGGTGTCACCTATTTAGACTAATCCTCTTCCTTTATATTCCCTCCCATACTGCCTCACTTTGCGGTTTATATTACTTCCTGGATTAAGTGTTCACTGCTGGAGGCTGCTGCTGCTGTTTGTTCAGATAAGTCCTTTCATGTATTGTGTTTCCTTGCTGGCTTGATTCTAGGTGACCCTGACTCCCTCCGTATTAAGTGCAGGGAGCCGGTGGTCGTGTCCCCTCACTATTATAGGGTTTTCAGGTGTCACACAGTCTTAGGTATGTGGGCATACAATCGTCTACCTTTGAGACCCTTGTATGTGCCTAGCAGTCAGGGAGAGCTCTAGGGATTTTATAGGGGTCACCTATATGCTCCTTAGTTTGGGATCAAGCCAGTCGGACGTTTATTCATAACTTCCAGCTATCTGCAACATCATCCGTGACATTAGAAAACGCCATAACCGTGTTAAGCATGTATCCGGTTTCAGCCTTGATTGACTGCATGCAAGGTCTTTCACTGGAGGTAGCAGATATCCGTAAAACTGTGTCTCAGTTTCAGGTGATCGATTCTGCTTGCGTTCATGGAGTTTGCTCCGAGCCTAAGATCTTGCTTCCGGATACGTTCTCCGGGGGTAGTGAGAATTTTGTCCGCTTTAGAGAGGCTTGCAAACTCCATTTTCGCCTACTTTCCTATTCCTCTGGTGATGAGGAGCAGTGGGTGGGGATCATAATCTCGCTGCTCAGGGATAACGCTCAGTCTTGGGCCTTTTCGTTGCCGGTGGGGGCACGGCCCCTCCGATCGGTGGATTAATTTTTTGTAGCCCTGGGGCAGATACATGATGACCCGGATCGTATTGCTCTGGCTGAATCTAACCTGCGTATTTTATGCCAGGGTAAACACTCCACAGAGATATATTGTTCTGAATTTCGGAGATGGGCAGCTGATACTGGTTGGAACGATGCTGCACTCCGAAGTCAATTTTGCCATGGTCTTTCAGAGGGATTGAAAGATGCATTTGCTTTTCATGAGAGACCTGCCTCGTTGGAGTCTGCCATGTCTCTAGCTGTTCATATTGACAGGCGTCTTAGAGAGAGAGAGGAGACTACTCCTTCCTGTCATATTCAGCCCAAGGACAGTGGGCCTGTCTCATTCAGTGCGCTGGGGTTTTAGTCTCTCTCAATCCCCTCTAAGCAGGAGACCATGCAGCTGGGTTTGCTTGCCTCTGATTGTAGAACATTCAGCTCTCAGAGGAGGGTTTGTTTCTGTTGTGGGGGTATAAATCATTTGGCTAATGTTTGCCCCTCTAGGAGATTCATGGAGTTTTCTGAGGGTAATAAAAAAAAGAAAAAGAAAAAGACCCTCTAAAAACTTTCCATTTGCTACTATT
Organism: Bufo gargarizans; assembly: GCF_014858855.1. NCBI lineage: Eukaryota > Metazoa > Chordata > Amphibia > Anura > Bufonidae > Bufo > Bufo gargarizans. The sequence continues at coordinate 419,873,885 of NC_058080.1, read as the reverse complement.
GGCAAGGTTGATGCAGAAATTGAAGGTTTGCCGTTTGCTTGTAGTTCCCGTTTTCTCCTACCTGCCAGGGTGGCGCTAGACAGCAAGAACATTGTGAGATTTTTGTAGATAGTGGAGCAGCGGTCAATCTCATTGATAATCAATTTGCTATAACGCATGGTTTCCAGGTATGCACTTTGGAAAAGGATATGCCTGTTTTTGCTATCGATTCCGCTCCACTTTCTCAGAGATAGTTAAAGGGCATAGTTCACAATATCCGTTTGACTGTGGGTGATGCTCATGTTGAGGATATGTCATGTTTCATCCTAAGCGGATTACCTACTCCTCTAGTGTTGGGGCTACCCTGGCTCACTAAACATAACCCCACCATTGATTGGCAAGCAAGGCAAAAAAATGGTTGGAGTGACCTTTGCAGAGAGAATTGCCTCACGGCGTCTCTTTCAGAGGTTTCTACCAAGACTGTACTATCTTTTCGCTCTGAATTTTCAGATGTGTTTTCCGAGAGTGGTGTCCAGGAGTTGCCCCCTCACCAGGAGTATGATTGCCCTATTAATCTCATTCCAGACGCCAAGCTGCCAAAATCACATTTATACAATCTCTCCAAACCTGAAAGAGTCGCTATGCGTACTTATATCTCTGAGAGACTGAAAAAGGGACACATCCGACCTTCAAAGTCACCTGTTGCCGCTGTTTTTGTTTTTTTGTTAAGAAAAAAGATGGTTCTTTAAGACCTTGTCTGGATTTCAGGGAGCTGAACCATATCACAATTCGTGACCCATATCCGCTTCCTCTGATCCCGGACCTGTTTAACCAGAGTGTTGAGGCTAAAGTTTTTTCTAAGTTGGATTTAGGAGGGGCATACAACCTAGTCATGGTCAGGGAAGGGGACGAATGGAAGATGGCCTTCAGCAAAGTGGACCGTTTGAGCAAAATGGCGCATTTCATTCCCTTTCCTGGGTTACCCAATGCTAAGACATTGGCGCAAGCGTTTGTTGACACATTGTTAAATTGCATGGCATTCCTTTAGACATCGTTTCTGATAGGGACACGCAATTTGTTTTCTGATTCTGGAAGGCCTTCTGTTCTCGCTTGGGGATTCGGTTGCCATTTTCTTCTGCTTTTCACCCGCAGTCGAATGGTCTGACCGAACGCGTCAATCAGAATCTGGAGACATATCTGCGCTGTTTTGTGGCGGAGAATCAGGAGGGTTGGTATTCTTTTTTGTCCCTTGCTGAGTTTGCTTTAAATAACCGTCGCCAGGAGTCATCTGATAAGTCACCATTTTTTGGTGCATATGGGTTTCATCCACAGTTTGGGACATTCTCTGGAGAGGGGTCTTCTGGTTTACCTGATGAGGTGAGATTTTCCTCGTCTTTGTTATTTATTTGGCAAAAGATTCAGGGTAATCTGAAGAGCATGAGTGAGAGATATAAGCGTGTGGCGGATAAGAGACGTGTGCCTGGTCCGGACCTGAATGTGGGTGATCTGGTGTGGTTGTCTACAAAGAATATCAAACTGAAGGTTCCCTCCTGGAAGTTGGGTCCTAAGTTTATTGGGCCTTACGAGATCTTGTCCGTCATCAATCCTGTTGCCTTCCGTCTTGATCTTCCTCAAACTTGGAAGATCCATAATGTTTTTCACAGGTCCCTATTAAAACCTTATGTCCAACCCACTGTACCCTCCTCTTTGCCTCCTCCTCCGATTTTGTTGATGGTAATCTTGAATTCCAGGTCTCTAGGATTGTGGATTCTTGCATTATCCGTGGTTCTCTCCAGTACCTTGTTCATTGGGAGGGTTATGGTCCCGAGGAGAGGATGTGGGTCCCAGTGGTGGACATTAAGGTCACTCGTCTCATCAAGGTTTTCCATAGGTCTCATCCTGAGAAGGTGGGTTCTGAGTGTCCGGAGTCCACCCGTAGAGGGAGGGGTTCTGTCAGAAGGTCTGGCAGACGTCCTTCTCTACCTCTTGCATAATGTTCTTTGTTTTGGTTTCACTTTCTCATCTCTTTTCCTTCTCCCAGGTGTCACCTATTTAGACTAATCCTCTTCCTTTATATTTCCTCCCATACTGCCTCACTTTGCGGTTTATATTATTTCCTGGATTAAGTGTTCACTGCTGGAGGCTGCTGCTGCTGTTTGTTCAGATAAGTCCTTTCATGTATTGTATTTCCTTGCTGGCTTGATTCTAGGTGACCCTGACTCCCTCCGTATTAAGTGCAAGGAGCCGGTGGTCGTGTCCCCTCACTATTATAGGGTTTCAGGTGTCACACAGTCTTCGGTACGTGGGCATACAATTGTCTACCTTTGAGATCCTTGTATGTGCTTAGCAGTCAGGGAGAGCTCTAGGGGTTTTATAGGGGTCACCTATATACTCCTTAGTTTTGGATCAAGCCAGTCAGACGTTTAATAACTTCCAGCTATCTGCAACATCATTCGTGACACTGGGTCTGCAAATTGGGCACATGGCCTGAGCTTGCCCTTTAGCCCTTGGAGGTGCTGGCCTGCCCTGCAGCCAGTGTATTGTCTGAATGTGTGTTTAGCACGACTGGAGGGGGTTATCACAGGTTATATTTCCCAATGTTTTGTGGTGTACCCTAATTAAAAAAAATACAAATAAATGTAAAACCAAAAAACAGTGTAGGCTACCTTCTGCTACTCCACCGTCGCTTCCACCTACATTGCCACAGCCTCCTCAACCTCCTACTTAATATGGACCTCGTCCTCCTAGATCAAGATTTTTTTTATTTTATGTTATTTAAAGTCATTTCCCTATCCACATTTGTTTGCAGAGCACTTGCTATGCTCTTAACCACATTTTTATTTGCAGCCCTCTAGCCCTTTCCATTACATTTTTACAGGTCCCCATTGACTTCAATAGGGTTCGGGTTTGGGGTCAAGTTCGGGTCCCGAACTCAAACTTTTTTCTGAAGTTCAGCCAAACCCGTCGAACCCGAACATCCAGGTGTTCTCTCAACTCTACTCTCTACTGATCCCAGCAGTGACTTTGAACTTGCTCTCGTAGGTATCTGGACCTTTAGCTGTTGTGTTGGTTGCAAAGCTAGTTGCTCTTGGACGTCTTATCTCTCTTGCAGGCCTTTCTTCTAAGGATTTTAAGACGTAAGATGTTGTTACTGGATTACATGCTATCCGTGCTTCTTTATTGACAAATTCAGAGAAGCCACTTCTTCAGGTAGCTTAGTTATCATCCTGTGGTTTTCTAGATAGTCGTTCAGTACTTCCAGTGCTTTAACATGTAGGATGGCATTGCTGCATGCTTGCAGGAAGTCACCATACTTTTGGAGTCTGAAGTGTTCTTTAGGACCTATTTTAGGCCAGTTATACAGGTTTCTCTCTAAAGGCTCTTTGGACTAAGAAAGGATGACCATATCTTGCATTAAATTTTTCACAAGCTTTGTAGGCTTCTTTGTCTTTTCTATAGAAGTTCAAGAACTTCCTTGGCTTCTCCACCAACATATCTCTCAAGGTAGAATAACTTGTCAACTGAACTAAAGCATGATCATTTCAAAACTTCCCTTACACTCTATGAACTTCAGTACATCTCCTGAAAATACAGTGGGTTCCGAAACGGGAAGTCTAGCTAGGGCTGTTCTCTGTGGTCTTGCTGGAACAATGGTTGTAACACTCTCCTGAGCATTGTCATTGCATCTAGGAATAGAATCATCCGGTTCTAATTTTTTCACTTACTTCTGAATTAGGTGTATTAGATAGAGGGTAAATCCACACACCATTTTCCTAACACTGTACTAGGCCTCTGTTTGTCTTTCTGAGCAGGGATGAAAGGATAATGATTTATTTCCTCACTAAGTGCTGGAGATTTCCTTCCATTCTCCTGGGAGTATGTAGGAAAGTAGGCGTATGCTTCTTCACTTAGTACAGATCACTACTCTGATGCATATACCCTTCGTGTACTCTAAGTCTGGCTTCTATGATCTTAACTTATTTTTGCCTTTACAGACTTTTCAATTCAGCTTCCATTTGATGGCGCTGTGCCTCTATTTCAGATTTCATCTGATGGCGCTGTGCCTCCATTTCAGCTTCCCTCTAGGGTTGCCACCTTTTCTTCAAGGCAAACCCGAACGCTTTAGCACCTCGGGGCATTTTTTGGGTAAAGTTTACACTATGCACATATTTTGTAATTAAGTAATATTGTAGGTAATCACAAGGTATCACAATACATATGGAGTTAATCACAACTTTCCAAATTTTGTACTTAAAAAATAAAATATTTGTGCTTTGACGGACTCTTTATATAGAAAATGTTATTACCTATACAGAAGGCATGTTTTATGTGCAATACTAACAAGTGCCGTGCCCGCCCCCGCCCCCTTCCAGTTAATATTTTTTATTAAACACTTCAAATGCATTAAATACCTTTTTTAGAAGTTCAGAGGTCCAGGTGTGTGGAGAAGGACAGCAGTCATGGCGTTGGTCGCAGAGGTCGACTCCCAGACGAAATGAAGAAGAAACTGCTCCACGCGCAGGCTGCCGGTGAACGATTTCTCCCACGCTCCCTCTCTCTCTCTATGAAATCACTTCCTCTCACAAACAGAGAGAAGGAGGGAGGAAGGGAGTGTCTAAAGACAGCGCCGCCCTGCGTTAGCATCACTCACAGCTGATCACCACCTCGGCAGGGACAGCTTATCGTCCGCTGCTGGCAACTCATCGCACGCCGCCGACACCTTATCGCTGGCTGTCAGGCGAGCAAGTTTGAAATTAATCCTGTGTCAGGGTCTGAGAAAGGCTTGTACCCGGGCACAGGATTACAAACCCGGACTGTCCGGATCATTCCCGTAAGGGTGGCAACCCTACTTCCATCTGATGGCGTTGTGCATCCTTTTCAGCTTCCTTTTCAGCCATCAGTTGGTGCTGCGCCTCGATGGCAGCTTTCATTTCAATTTCTGCTCTCTTGACAGCAAGTTATGCAGCTAATTCCTTTCTTTTTGCAAAAGTATTTGAGGACTGTGATATATGTGTGGCACTTCTGCTAGCGAAGGAAGTCACACTTGAGATTGTGGTACCACCCAAGGACCTAGCATAGGCTCTCATAAAAAGCTAATTCATTCTACTTCTTGCTTTAACTTCATCAAAGTTTTCTGCAGATGATAGTTGTCTCATGAGCTTTACCAAATCTTTAGTGACCGCAGTACATGTGTCAATGTTCCTTACAATATCCTGGGAAGGTGTCGTAAATGACCGTAGGTTGACATATGCTGCTATAAGCTCTGATTCAGATTCTTCTACGTCTATACCATATCACTCAAGTTCCCTTTTATACTTCCTTGCTTTAGCTTTTAACGAATGTCTTTAATGCATAATTTCCATTTATCATACATTCTTGCAAACTTTTTTCCTTTCAGTGCTGCTTCTTGCTCCAAAATTTTCCAGTATCTTTGGGGCCAGTTTTCTGGCACGTGATGAACATCTTAGTTCATCTGCTTGGGCTATATTTGTTTGTGGCAAGACTAATGCTACATCAGACTCTTCTACCTCAGACAGGTTCCCTTGCTCTTCCCCCTCTACTCTATCTATCTTTGTATCCTCTAACAGTGGCATGGAAATGCTAGGTTAAGACATTTTACTTTAAATGCAAAACTGACAAATGCAGAAATAAATGACTGTCACTTTAAATACAACAGTGATAAATGCAGGCAATAAATGACTTTCACTTTAAATGCTTTAGAGTCTGTGTACTACAAACTGTCCTTTGTTTTTATTTAAAGTCTCTTATTTCTGAACACAAAAAATGCCTCTTTATGCCAAAGCCTATATGCAATGATAAGTAATAAAAGGAAAGCTCTGACCTTATTCTGAAGAGCAGAAACAAATGTCAATCTTAAGGGAGACGTGTTTTTTCTTAATATGATGCGATGCTTGTGCTGACTTGCGATGCTCTGTACAGACTTGCGATGCTTTGTGCTGACTTGCGATGCGCTAGCTTGGATACACTGCTGCAGACTTTGAGCCTAGTAGCGGGAAACTAGCTGGCTGCAGTACGTGGTCTCTCCATGGATAGCGGTGCAGGCACTCTAGTTCTGGACTTTGGCCTCCCACCATGCGTCTCTTTCTCTCTCTAGGGATCGCAGGAGGGTTGGCTCTCTTTCTCTGACTATTTTGCCTTTGGCGTTCTGCCACTAAGAGTTGGCTGCAGTTTGACTAATGCACGCGTTCTATGGCCTCTATGATAGCTCCGAAGAGGTGTCTTTGCTTGCTTATTCAGGGAACAGTTGCTGTACGGCGGTATATGCTGGCCCTCTGCTGCTCTAATGCGCTATATATACTGTGCAAGTTGAGGAGCGCTATCACTTTGCCCTCTTAGGGCAATAGTTCCACTGTGGCAGGCACAGCACTATGAAGTGCCTTTTGCGCTGTGGCATTAGAAGAATTTTTATATCTCTGACTTTTAGTCTAACCAGACTGTCTATTACTCTGTAATTCCTCTAGCACCGTTCTATGGAAACAGTAGGTTTAAAGAGCACACCAAATGCTTCAAATAACTTCTTTATTAACTTCAACTTTTCTTCATATATAACACTGCCACCTCCGCAGCAGATAGTCCATGTACAAAACACATATTGAAAAGATATCACAAGACGGTGGTATGCGCAAGATGGTGGTTCAACTGTTCAATCTTATCATTTAACATAAAATGGTGGATATATTTCTCTCTTGAGTATCTGTACTCTCACTTTAAGTTATTTAAGCACTTTATGATCTCTCTGAGAGGTATATCTGAGGTCTAAATAATAGTTCACTTGCAGTATGCAGTTAGCAGTGACTATTTGCAGATTGGTTGAGTATTATCTGGTATGGTTGCATGCAATTTGGATTGCAATATGGAATCTGAATGCTTGAAATTGTAGCTTGCAATTTGAAACTTGCAATTTAATTTATATGGTTGCAATTGGTGGAACTGTAAGTAAACACATATACATCTATTTCAGTATACAGTTCTAAACACAATACTAACAATCTGAACCTTACAGTATATAACTTGTTTTAAATATCTATATTGGCCTCTTGTTCCCATAAAACTCAGCTCACAGTGGAGTGAATGTCTCTTCAGCTCCTGTCTCTGGTAAATAATGATTCTAGCAGCAAGAGCTGGGGGAATTCCAAGACAGGCTGTCTGTGAGGCTGGCTGTGATTGGTGAAAACTCTTGCTGTATGAAAAGCTGGCTGTGATTGGTCTAGACTTCTGCCGAGTAACAACAGATTAACACTATGCTTTCTGTTTCTGATGTGTCACTCAGTTTACATTACAAAATGAATCTTAAAAGGCATATTTTCTTTTTCTGCATCTGTGAAAACAAAATATAACAGTTATATGACATACAAAACATGATGTCACAATAAATAACTTTGTTTTTGTCTTTAACACTGGGAACTGTATTAAGGCTATTGGCAGGTTTAGCTATATACACATATAAGCTATGCTAGCAACCTAGGAAAGGTCTTAGCTGGCCAGCTACACATTGTCTCTAAAGGAAAGAGATGTACGCTGTATTTTACTAAAAACTGAATTTATATGATGAAACTTACAGCTACCATAAAGCAGATATGCCTGCTGCACTTTCTGCACTCTCCCTCTAAGTTCAATCAGTATGTAGAAATATTAAAGACTCACTATTAATAGAGTAATAATATCCAAAATGATATAACAGATATTCAACCACGTACATTCTTCAGGCTCGAGATCCCTTAGTCTTAACAAGCAATACAATTCCTCAGCATCCTGTCATATCTCAGAGGGTACTACTACCATCCATTCCTTGAGCATTCCTTTAAACTGAGAGGCATTTTAATAGAATGTCATTTAATAGAATGTCATGGTGGTGCACACTGGTTTATATGTTCTCCCTATGTGTGCATGGGTTTCCTCTGGTACTCTGGTTGCTTCCCACAGACATACTGCTAGGGAATTTACTTTGTGAGCCCCATTGGGGGCAGCTTAATGCTAATGTTGGTAAAGCGCTGCGGAATATAGCAGCTATATAAGGGTGTAAAATAAATACATTTATTGAAAGCTACTGAGTCATTGCTAAATGATTCAACAAGTATTTTCTACCTCTTATTAATTTATATATATATATTTATATATATATATACACATATATATATATATATATATATATATATACACTGTATATAAAAGATAAGCAACTTTCTAGAAATTCAATTTCTCCCATTCACCAAACAAAAAAAAAAACAAAACTATTTGGTTACAAGTAGTGATGAGCGGCAGGGGCAATATTCAAATTTGCGATATTTCACGAATATTTGGCTGAATATTCATCATATATTTGCGATTATTTTCTTGATTGTGAAAATCTGCAATGTAATATACACATATTGCATGCACAATACTGGTGTGGGTCACTGTAGCTACATTTTTCAAGCTGCTAGAAGTTTCCTGAGACTGGAGAAAATGGTTGGCATGGCATGGCAGAACATTACAATAGCTTTATATGCAGATAAAGTGCTCCAGAAATGTTCAAAACGGCAATTAATGATGCGCATATTTGCGTGAAACTTAACTTTTTAGCAGGTCTGACTACATATTACTGATTGGTGCACTAAGTATTGTTGTGACATCACAGCACTATGTCTGTAGCATGTATGTATGGACAGCAGAGCCTATGAGCTACAGTCAGGTCCATATATATTGGGACATCAACACAATTCTAAAATTTTGGGCTCTATACACCACAATGGATTTGAAATGAAACAAACAAGATGTGCTTTAACTGCAGACTGTCAGCTTTAATTTGAGGGTATTTGCATCCAAATCAGGTGAACGGTGTAGGAAGTACAACAGTTTGCATATGCGCCTCCCACTTGCTAAGGGACCAAAAGTAATGGGACAGAATAATAATCATAAATCAAACTTTCACTTTTTAATATTTGGTTGCAAATCCTTTGCAGTCAATTACAGCCTGAAGTCTGGAATGCATAGACATCACCCCCCGGTGATGCTCTGCCAGGCCTCTACTGCAACTGTCTTCAGTTCCTGCTTGTTCTTGGGACATTTTCCCTTCAGTTTTGTCTTCAGCAAGTGAAATGCATGCCCAATCGGATTCAGGTCAGGTGATTGACTTGGCCATTGCATAACATTCCACTTATTTCCCTTAAAAAACTCTTTGGTTGCTTTTGCAGTATGCTTTGGGTAATTGTTCATCTGTACTGTGATGCACCGTCGAATGAGTTCTGAAGCATTTAGTTGAAGGAGAGCATAAAATATTGCCCGAAACTCTTCAGAATTCATCCTGCTGCTTTTCTCTGCAGTCACATCATCAATAAATACAAGAGAACCAGTTCCATTGGCAGCCATACATGCTCACGCCATGACACTACCACCACCATGCTTCACTGATGAGGTGGTATGCTTAGGATCATGAGCAGTTCCTTTCCTTCTCTATACTCTTCTCTTCCCATCACTGTGGTTCAAGTTGATCTTGGTCTCATCTGTCTATAGGATGTTGTTCCAGAACTGTGAAGGCTTCTTTAAATGTTGTTGGGCAAACTCTAATCTGGCCTTCCTGTTTTTGAGGTTTACCAATGGTTTACAGCCTGTGGAGAACCCTCTGTATTCATTCTGGTGAAGTCTTCTCTTGATTGTTGACTTTGACACACATACACCCACCTCCTGGACAGTGTTCTTGATCTGGCGAACTGTTGTGAAGGGTGTTTTCTTCACCGGGGAAAGAATTCTTTGGTCATCCACCACAGTTGTTTTCCGTGGTCTTCCGGGTCTTTTGGTGTTGCTGAGCTCACCGGTGCATTCCTTCTTTTTAAGAATGTTCCAAACAGTTGTTTTAGCCACGCCTAATGTTTTTGCTATCTCTATGATGGGCTTGTTTTGTTTTTTCAGCCTAATGATGGCTTGCTTCACTGATAGTGACAGCGTTTTGGATCTCATCTTGAGAGTTGACAGCAACAGATTCCAAATGCAAATAGCACACTTGACATTAACTCTGTACCTTTTATCTTCTCACTGTAACTGGAATGATGAGGGAATAACACACACCTGGCCATGAGACAGCTGAGAAGCCAATTTTCCCATAACTTTTTCTCAGAATCACTGAGACACACATCAGATTTGCAAAAATGGTGGAGGGTCGAAGCATAAAACATAAAGGAGAGACTTAAAGAAGTAAATCTGTATACAGCCTTGAGGAAAGAAGGGAAAGGGGTGACATGATAGAAACCTTTAAGTATATTAAAGGTATGAATAAGGTTCAGGAAGGAATTGTTTTTAATAAAGAACTCAAGTTGAAATGGGTACAATCAAAAATTAGTTAGGGGAAGATCAGGACCATTGTCAGGAAATATTTTTAGGCTTGGAACAAAGTATTAGAAGAGGTGATTGGGAAATTGACAGTAAGTGAATTTAAAGCCTAAGATAAATAATAATAATATAAGAACAAAATAAATAGACCAAATGGTCTTTTTCTGCTGTCAATCTGATATATATATATATATATATATATATACACACAGTATGTCTATATCTATGTAATATCTCATTCTGAGAAGTGTAATATGTGGACACTCAGAACTGACTTGCACGCCTCTTTTCTAGTACAGGTACTGTATTACCTCTCAATCTCTTGTGCATGATTTGCCTGAAAAAAAATCACAAGAAATTTGGGATGAATTCTAAATTGGTAGAATCAATTTGCTCATATCTAATGTATCTGTCTGTTTTATAATAAATAGTAACATAGTTTGTAAGGCTATAAAAGGATTTACCTCCATCCAGTTTAGCCTATTATACTACAACATTTATATTGACCATGCACAACATTTCTGGAGTATTATATAAAAAAAGTAATGATTAGATTAAATTCTACTTTATTGTCACTGTTCAAGTAAAAAAAATCCAAAGCCAATGAAATACAGTTAGCATCCAACCAAAAATACAAAAACAGTTATTTATCTAAATATTAAAAATAAAGGAATTACGGACACAAATATTAAAAACATACTCCACAAGAGTTGAAATAACAAAATATAGGCACTATCTAATATAACATAATATAGAGACTATAACATTTTTTTTTCCTGTACTTTAATTATTTACTACAATCTATGAATAAGCTGAACTAAAAATCACATTGTACAGTGAAATACAATACAATATCAAAGAAACTTATTACTATTTTAACTAGCAAATTTTCTAGATTCTATTTTAGCATTGAAGGTTCCAGACAACTCTATTCCCCCATTCACACTCAAATGCTTTGCTGACTTTTGTATTGACTTAAAGGCGTTGTACCACATAAAATATTCTACAGTTTTAAAACCAGCCCCTGGATCTGAATACTTTTGTAATTGCATGTATTTAAATATTTTTTATAACCACTAAGCTATTCAATAAAATAAATCTGTATAGCGCCACCTGCTCTTTGTTCTTTTTCCTATTTCTTTGACCTGCTCACTGAGAAGTCAGCGCCTGCTCAGTTTCATCCTTCAGCTGACTCCTGAGTTCTGGAGGAGAGAGCATGGACAGCAGCAGAAAAGACACTCCCCTTGAGCTGTCAGCTTTATATAAATCTAGCATTGCAATGAATATGGAGATCTCTGGATCCATGTGAGGTAAAGGGCTGGTTGTAGTTTTGTTAGAAAGAGGTTGTCATGTCTTAGTGATGAGCAGCCTAGGCAATATTCGTTTTTGCGATATTTTGCAAATTTTTGGCCTAATATTCTCCATAAATTAGCAAATTCTAGAATTCATGATCTCCAGTCATTATTTTCTTGATTGTGAAAATTGGCAATATAATATGCGCGTATTGCACGGGCAATAGAGGCGTGGCTCACTTTTGGTACATTTTTCAAGCTGCTAGAAGTTTCCTGAAAATGCATAGTACAGTGATTCCTACCACACTACCTAACACCCTGCACTGGAACTTATCAGCTACACTATATCACTATCTAACCTACACTAACTATCTCCCACTAACTATCTGTATTATATATATATGAGCTAACTATCTAGTGTAATTGAATAAGGATCCAGATGACTTAGCAAAACACCGAGCACAACAATGACACTGCTCTATCTCTCAGAACTTTAAAAAAAAGTGCAGAAAATGGATGCTGGGGATTTTCTTAAATAATAAGGGGTAGGCAACTTTCCTTTTGGTTGCTAGGGATGTTGCTAAGCTCTGACAAAGATATTGCAGCCTTCTCATTGGCCCAAAAGCAAGAAGCAGTGAGGGTACTGATGAAAAAAATCTAGAATATTCACGATTATGAAGATATAGCACTATATTCTACATCTTCGCGAATTTTGGAAGTGCCGATATTCGCGATAAAATTTTGCAATTAGAATATTCGCGATCAACACTATGTCCTATATATGATGTCTGATTTTCTTTTTTTATATTATTCATGGGAAAACCCCTTCCTTTAATGTTGGAAAGTTCTAAAAGAGATAGCAGTAGAAATGGTACATCAAAGTTGGTTTAATCCCTTAGTGATCAGCCTGTTTTGGGCCTTACTGACCAAGGGTTTTTCTTCCTTTTTTTCATCATCGAGTTCCAAGGGCTATAACTAGGGATGAGCGAACTCGAACTGTATAGTTCGGGTTCGTACCGAATTTTGGGGTGTCCGTGACACGGACCCGAACCCGGACATTTTCGTAAAAGTCCGGGTTCGGGTTCGGTGTTCGTCGCTTTCTTCGCGCTTTTGTGACGCTTTCTTGGCGCTTTTTGAAAGGCTGCAAAGCAGCCAATCAACAAGCGTCATACTACTTGCCCCAAGAGGCCATCACAGCCATGCCTACTATTGGCATGGCTGTGATTGGCCAGAGCACCATGTGACCCAGCCTCTATTTAAGCTGGAGTCACATAGCGCCGCCCGTCACTCTGCTCTGATTAGCGTAGGGAGAGGTTGCGGCTGCGACAGTAGGGCGAGATTAGGCAGATTAACTCCTCCAAAGGACTTGATTAACTGATCGATCTGCAGCTGTGGATCATTGAGCTGCTGATCCTCAATTGCTCACTGTTTTTAGGCTGCCCAGACCGTTTGTCAGTCACATTTTTCTGGGGTGATCGGCGGCCATTTTGTGTCTTGTGGTGCGCCAGCACAAGCTGCGACCAAGTGCATTTAACCCTCAATGGTGTGGTTGTTTTTTGGCTAAAGCCTACATCAGGGTGAAGCTGTCACACCAAGTGCATTTAACCAGCAATAGTCTGTTCATTTTTTGGCCATATACAAAATCAGGGGCAAGCTGCGCCTGTCACCAAGTGCATTTAACCCTCAATGGTGTGGTTGTTTTTTGGCTAAAGCCTACATCAGGGTGAAGCTGTCACACCAAGTGCATTTAACCAGCAATAGTCTGTTCATTTTTTGGCCATATACTAAATCAGGGGCAAGCTGCGCCTGTCACCAAGTGCATTTAACCCTCAATGGTGTGGTTGTTTTTTGGCTAAAGCCTACATCAGGGTGAAGCTGTCACACCAAGTGCATTTAACCAGCAATAGTCTGTTTATTTTTTGGCCATATCCCAGTCTAATTCTGTCACTAAATCCATACCGGTCACCCAGCGCCTAAATACTAGGCCTCAAATTTATATCCCGCTAAATCTGTCCTTAGTGCTGTAGCTGGGCGAGTTATTTAGTGTCCGTTCAAGCACATTTCTTGTTCTGGGTTGAAATACAATTCCCAATTTAGCAATTTCATAATTTAGTGGTTTCTGCTATATCAGAGCTATTTGAAATCTATCCCTAAAAGGGTATATAATATTCAAGGTGCACATTGGGTCATTCAGAATAACTTCACACACACCCGCTACTGTGTATTTCCAAGTCTAATTCTGGCACTAAACCCATACCTGTCACCCAGCGCCTAAATACTAGGCCTCAAATTTCTATCCAGCTAAATCTGTCCCTAGTGCTGTAGCTGGGCGAGTTATTTAGTGTCCGTTCAAGCACATTTCTTGTTCTGGGTTGAAATACAATTCCCAATTTAGCAATTTCATAATTTAGTGGTTTCTGCTATATCAGAGCTATTTGAAATCTATCCCTAAAAGGGTATATAATATTCAAGGTGCACATTGGGTCATTCAGAATAACTTCACACACACCCGCTACTGTGTATTTCCAAGTCTAATTCTGGCACTAAACCCATACCTGTCACCCAGCGCCTAAATACTAGGCCTCAAATTTATATCCCGCTAAATCTGTCCTTAGTGCTGTAGCTGGGCGAGTTATTTAGTGTCCGTTCAAGCACATTTCTTGTTCTGGGTTGAAATACAATTCCCAATTTAGCAATTTCATAATTTAGTGGTTTCTGCTATATCAGAGCTATTTGAAATCTATCCCTAAAAGGGTATATAATATTCAAGGTGCACATTGGGTCATTCAGAATAACTTCACACACACCCGCTACTGTGTATTTCCAAGTCTAATTCTGGCACTAAACCCATACCTGTCACCCAGCGCCTAAATACTAGGCCTCAAATTTATATCCCGCTAAATCTGTCCTTAGTGCTGTAGCTGGGCGAGTTATTTAGTGTCCGTTCAAGCACATTTCTTGTTCTGGGTTGAAATACAATTCCCAATTTAGCAATTTCATAATTTAGTGGTTTCTGCTATATCAGAGCTATTTGAAATCTATCCCTAAAAGGGTATATAATATTCAAGGTGCACATTGGGTCATTCAGAATAACTTCACACACACCCGCTACTGTGTATTTCCAAGTCTAATTCTGGCACTAAACCCATACCTGTCACCCAGCGCCTAAATACTAGGCCTCAAATTTATATCCCGCTAAATCTGTCCTTAGTGCTGTAGCTGGGCGAGTTATTTAGTGTCCGTTCAAGCACATTTCTTGTTCTGGGTTGAAATACAATTCCCAATTTAGCAATTTCATAATTTAGTGGTTTCTGCTATATCAGAGCTATTTGAAATCTATCCCTAAAAGGGTATATAATATTCAAGGTGCACATTGGGTCATTCAGAATAACTTCACACACACCCGCTACTGTGTATTTCCAAGTCTAATTCTGGCACTAAACCCATACCTGTCACCCAGCGCCTAAATACTAGGCCTCAAATTTATATCCCGCTAAATCTGTCCCTAGTGCTGTAGCTGGGCGAGTTATTTAGTGTCCGTTCAAGCACATTTCTTGTTCTGGGTTGAAATACAATTCCCAATTTAGCAATTTCATAATTTAGTGGTTTCTGCTATATCAGAGCTATTTGAAATCTATCCCTAAAAGGGTATATAATATTCAAGGTGCACATTGGGTCATTCAGAATAACTTCACACACACCCGCTACTGTGTATTTCCAAGTCTAATTCTGGCACTAAACCCATACCTGTCACCCAGCGCCTAAATACTAGGCCTCAAATTTATATCCCGCTAAATCTGTCCTTAGTGCTGTAGCTGGGCGAGTTATTTAGTGTCCGTTCAAGCACATTTCTTGTTCTGGGTTGAAATACAATTCCCAATTTAGCAATTTCATAATTTAGTGGTTTCTGCTATATCAGAGCTATTTGAAATCTATCCCTAAAAGGGTATATAATATTCAAGGTGCACATTGGGTCATTCAGAATAACTTCACACACACCCGCTACTGTGTATTTCCAAGTCTAATTCTGTCACTAAACCCATACCTGTCACCCAGCGCCTAAATACTAGGCCTCAAATTTATATCCCGCTAAATCTGTCCTTAGTGCTGTAGCTGGGCGAGTTATTTAGTGTCCGTTCAAGCACATTTCTTGTTCTGGGTTGAAATACAATTCCCAATTTAGCAATTTCATAATTTAGTGGTTTCTGCTATATCAGAGCTATTTGAAATCTATCCCTAAAAGGGTATATAATATTCAAGGTGCACATTGGGTCATTCAGAATAACTTCACACACACCCGCTACTGTGTATTTCCAAGTCTAATTCTGGCACTAAACCCATACCTGTCACCCAGCGCCTAAATACTAGGCCTCAAATTTATATCCCGCTAAATCTGTCCCTAGTGCTGTAGCTGGGCGAGTTATTTAGTGTCCGTTCAAGCACATTTCTTGTTCTGGGTTGAAATACAATTCCCAATTTAGCAATTTCATAATTTAGTGGTTTCTGCTATATCAGAGCTATTTGAAATCTATCCCTAAAAGGGTATATAATATTCAAGGTGCACATTGGGTCATTCAGAATAACTTCACACACACCCGCTACTGTGTATTTCCAAGTCTAATTCTGGCACTAAACCCATACCTGTCACCCAGCGCCTAAATACTAGGCCTCAAATTTATATCCCGCTAAATCTGTCCTTAGTGCTGTAGCTGGGCGAGTTATTTAGTGTCCGTTCAAGCACATTTCTTGTTCTGGGTTGAAATACAATTCCCAATTTAGCAATTTCATAATTTAGTGGTTTCTGCTATATCAGAGCTATTTGAAATCTATCCCTAAAAGGGTATATAATATTCAAGGTGCACATTGGGTCATTCAGAATAACTTCACACACACCCGCTACTGTGTATTTCCAAGTCTAATTCTGGCACTAAACCCATACCTGTCACCCAGCGCCTAAATACTAGGCCTCAAATTTATATCCCGCTAAATCTGTCCTTAGTGCTGTAGCTGGGCGAGTTATTTAGTGTCCGTTCAAGCACATTTCTTGTTCTGGGTTGAAATACAATTCCCAATTTAGCAATTTCATAATTTAGTGGTTTCTGCTATATCAGAGCTATTTGAAATCTATCCCTAAAAGGGTATATAATATTCAAGGTGCACATTGGGTCATTCAGAATAACTTCACACACACCCGCTACTGTGTATTTCCAAGTCTAATTCTGGCACTAAACCCATACCTGTCACCCAGCGCCTAAATACTAGGCCTCAAATTTATATCCCGCTAAATCTGTCCCTAGTGCTGTAGCTGGGCGAGTTATTTAGTGTCCGTTCAAGCACATTTCTTGTTCTGGGTTGAAATACAATTCCCAATTTAGCAATTTCATAATTTAGTGGTTTCTGCTATATCAGAGCTATTTGAAATCTATCCCTAAAAGGGTATATAATATTCAAGGTGCACATTGGGTCATTCAGAATAACTTCACACACACCCGCTACTGTGTATTTCCAAGTCTAATTCTGGCACTAAACCCATACCTGTCACCCAGCGCCTAAATACTAGGCCTCAAATTTATATCCCGCTAAATCTGTCCTTAGTGCTGTAGCTGGGCGAGTTATTTAGTGTCCGTTCAAGCACATTTCTTGTTCTGGGTTGAAATACAATTCCCAATTTAGCAATTTCATAATTTAGTGGTTTCTGCTATATCAGAGCTATTTGAAATCTATCCCTAAAAGGGTATATAATATTCAAGGTGCACATTGGGTCATTCAGAATAACTTCACACACACCCGCTACTGTGTATTTCCAAGTCTAATTCTGGCACTAAACCCATACCTGTCACCCAGCGCCTAAATACTAGGCCTCAAATTTATATCCTGCTAAATCTGTCCCTAGTGCTGTAGCTGGGCGAGTTATTTAGTGTCCGTTCAAGCACATTTCTTGTTCTGGGTTGAAATACAATTCCCAATTTAGCAATTTCATAATTTAGTGGTTTCTGCTATATCAGAGCTATTTGAAATCTATCCCTAAAAGGGTATATAATATTCAAGGTGCACATAGGGTCATTCAGAATAACTTCACACACCCGCTACTGTGCATTTCCAAATCTAATTCTGTCACTAAACCCATGCCTGTCACCCAGCGCCTAAATACTAGGCCTCAAATTTATATCCCGCTAAATCTCTCGTTACCGCTGTCCTGTTGTGGCTGGGAAAGTTATTTAGTGTCCGTCAAAGCACATTTTTTGTTCTGGGTTGAAATACAATTCCCAATTTAGCAATTTCATAATTTAGTCGTTTCTGCTATATCAGAGCTATTTGAAATCTATCCCTAAAAGGGTAGATCATATTGAAGGTGCACATAGGGTCATTCAGAATAACTTCACACACACGCTTCTGTGCATTTCCAAGTCTAATTCTGTCACTAAATCCATACCGGTCACCCAGCGCCTAAATACTAGGCCTCAAATTTATATCCCGCTGAATTTGAATACAATACATTGGGCCAAATAATATATTTGTTGTTGTGGTGAACCATAACAATGAGAAAAACATCTAGTAAGGGACGCGGACGTGGACATGGTCGTGGTGGTGTTAGTGGACCCTCTGGTGCTGGGAGAGGACGTGGCCGTTCTGCCACATCCACACGTCCTAGTGTACCAACTACCTCAGGTCCCAGTAGCCGCCAGAATTTACAGCGATATATGGTGGGGCCCAATGCCGTTCTAAGGATGGTAAGGCCTGAGCAGGTACAGGCATTAGTCAATTGGGTGGCCGACAGTGGATCCAGCACGTTCACATTATCTCCCACCCAGTCTTCTGCAGAAAGCGCACAGATGGCGCCTGAAAACCAACCCCATCAGTCTGTCACATCACCCCCATGCATACCAGGGAAACTGTCTCAGCCTCAAGTTATGCAGCAGTCTCTTATGCTGTTTGAAGACTCCGCTGGCAGGGTTTCCCAAGGGCATCCACCTAGCCCTTCCCCAGCGGTGAAAGACATAGAATGCACTGACGCACAACCACTTATGTTTCCTGATGATGAGGACATGGGAATACCACCTCAGCATGTCTCTGATGATGACGAAACACAGGTGCCAACTGCTGCGTCTTTCTGCAGTGTGCAGACTGAACAGGAGGTCAGGGATCAAGACTGGGTGGAAGACGATGCAGGGGACGATGAGGTCCTAGACCCCACATGGAATGAAGGTCGTGCCACTGACTTTCACAGTTCGGAGGAAGAGGCAGTGGTGAGACCGAGCCAACAGCGTAGCAAAAGAGGGAGCAGTGGGCAAAAGCAGAACACCCGCCGCCAAGAGACTCCGCCTGCTACTGACCGCCGCCATCTGGGACCGAGCACCCCAAAGGCAGCTTCAAGGAGTTCCCTGGCATGGCACTTCTTCAAACAATGTGCTGACGACAAGACCCGAGTGGTTTGCACGCTGTGCCATCAGAGCCTGAAGCGAGGCATTAACGTTCTGAACCTGAGCACAACCTGCATGACCAGGCACCTGCATGCAAAGCATGAACTGCAGTGGAGTAAACACCTTAAAACCAAGGAAGTCACTCAGGCTCCCCCTGCTACCTCTTCTGCTGCTGCCGCCTCGGCCTATTCTGCTGCTGCCGCCTCGGCCTCTTCCTCCGCCTCTGGAGGAACGTTGGCACCTGCCGCCCAGCAAACAGGGGATGTACCACCAACACCACCACCACCACCTCCGTCACCAAGCGTCTCAACCATGTCACACGCCAGCGTTCAGCTCTCCATCTCACAAACATTTGATAGAAAGCGTAAATTCCCACCTAGCCACCCTCGATCCCTGGCCCTGAATGCCAGCATTTCTAAACTACTGGCCTATGAAATGCTGTCATTTAGGCTGGTGGACACAGACAGCTTCAAACAGCTCATGTCGCTTGCTGTCCCACAGTATGTTGTTCCCAGCCGGCACTACTTCTCCAAGAGAGCCGTGCCTTCCCTGCACAACCAAGTATCCGATAAAATCAAGTGTGCACTGCGCAACGCCATCTGTGGCAAGGTCCACCTAACCACAGATACGTGGACCAGTAAGCACGGCCAGGGACGCTATATCTCCCTAACTGCACACTGGGTAAATGTAGTGGCAGCTGGGCCCCAGGCGGAGAGCTGTTTGGCGCACGTCCTTCCGCCGCCAAGGATCGCAGGGCAACATTCTTTGCCTCCTGTTGCCACCTCCTCCTTCTCGGCTTCCTCCTCCTCTTCTTCCACCTGCTCATCCAGTCAGCCACACACCTTCACCACCAACTTCAGCACAGCCCGGGGTAAACGTCAGCAGGCCATTCTGAAACTCATATGTTTGGGGGACAGGCCCCACACCGCACAGGAGTTGTGGCGGGGTATAGAACAACAGACCGACGAGTGGTTGCTGCCGGTGAGCCTCAAGCCCGGCCTGGTGGTGTGTGATAATGGGCGAAATCTCGTTGCAGCTCTGGGACTAGCCAATTTGACGCACATCCCTTGCTTGGCGCATGTGCTGAATTTGGTGGTGCAGAAGTTCATTCACAACTACCCCGACATGTCAGAGCTGCTGCATAAAGTGCGGGCCGTCTGTTCGCGCTTCCGGCGTTCACATCCTGCTGCTGCTCGCCTGTCTGCGCTACAGCGTAACTTCGGCCTTCCCGCTCACCGCCTCATATGCGACGTGCCCACCAGGTGGAACTCCACCTTGCACATGCTGGACAGACTGTGCGAGCAGCAGCAGGCCATAGTGGAGTTTCAGCTGCAGCACGCACGGGTCAGTCGCACTACAGAACAGCACCACTTCACCACCAATGACTGGGCCTCCATGCGAGACCTGTGTGCCCTGTTGCGCTGTTTCGAGTACTCCACCAACATGGCCAGTGGCGATGACACCGTTATCAGCGTTACAATACCACTTCTATGTCTCCTTGAGAAAACACTTAGGGCGATGATGGAAGAGGAGGTGGCCCAGGAGGAGGAGGAGGAGGAGGAAGAGGGGTCATTTTTAGCACTTTCAGGCCAGTCTCTTCGAAGTGACTCAGAGGGAGGTTTTTGGCAACAGCAGAGGCCAGGTACAAATGTGGCCAGCCAGGGCCCACTACTGGAGGACGAGGAGGACGAGGATGAGGAGGAGGTGGAGGAGGATGAGGATGAAGCATGGTCACAGCGGGGTGGCACCCAACGCAGCTCGGGTCCATCACTGGTGCGTGGCTGGGGGGAAAGGCAGGACGATGACGATACGCCTCCCACAGAGGACAGCTTGTCCTTACCCCTGGGCAGCCTGGCACACATGAGCGACTACATGCTGCAGTGCCTGCGCAACGACAGCAGAGTTGCCCACATTTTAACCTGTGCGGACTACTGGGTTGCCACCCTGCTGGATCCACGCTACAAAGACAATGTGCCCACCTTACTTCCTGCACTGGAGCGTGATAGGAAGATGCGCGAGTACAAGCGCACGTTGGTAGACGCGCTACTGAGAGCATTCCCAAATGTCACAGGGGAACAAGTGGAAGCCCAAGGCCAAGGCAGAGGAGGAGCAAGAGGTCGCCAAGGCAGCTGTGTCACGGCCAGCTCCTCTGAGGGCAGGGTTAGCATGGCAGAGATGTGGAAAACTTTTGTCAACACGCCACAGCTAACTGCACCACCACCTGATACGCAACGTGTTAGCAGGAGGCAACATTTCACTAACATGGTGGAACAGTACGTGTGCACACCCCTCCACGTACTGACTGATGGTTCGGCCCCATTCAACTTCTGGGTCTCTAAATTGTCCACGTGGCCAGAGCTAGCCTTTTATGCCTTGGAGGTGCTGGCCTGCCCGGCAGCCAGCGTTTTGTCTGAACGTGTATTCAGCACGGCAGGGGGCGTCATTACAGACAAACGCAGCCGCCTGTCTACAGCCAATGTGGACAAGCTGACGTTCATAAAAATGAACCAGGCATGGATCCCACAGGACCTGTCCGTCCCTTGTCCAGATTAGACATTAACTACCTCCCCATAACCATATATTATTGGACTCCAGGGCACTTCCTCATTCAATCCTATTTTTATTTTCATTTTACCATTATATTGCGAGGCTACCCAAAGTTGAATGAACCTCTCCTCTGCCTGTGTGCTAGGCCTAAATATATGCCAATGGACTGTTGCAGTGGTGGGTGACGTGAAGCCTCATTCTCTGCTATGACATGCAGACTAATTCTCTGCTGACATGAAGACAGATTCTCTGTTACGGGACCTCCCTCCTCTGCCTGGGTGCTGGGCCTAAATATATGCCAATGGACTGTTGCAGTGGTGGGTGACGTGAAGCCTGATTCTCTGCTATGACATGCAGACTAATTCTCTGCTGACATGAAGACAGATTCTCTGTTACGGGACCTCTCTCCTCTGCCTGTGTGTGTGCTGGGCCTAAATATATGCCAATGGACTGTTGCAGTGGTGGCTGACGTGAAGCCTCATTCTCTGCTATGACATGCAGACTAATTCTCTGCTGACATGAAGCCAGATTGTCTGTTACGGGACCTCTCTCCTCTGCCTGTGTGTGTGCTGGGCCTAAATATATGCCAATGGACTGTTGCAGTGGTGGCTGACGTGAAGCCTCATTCTCTGCTATGACATGCAGACTAATTCTCTGCTGACATGAAGACAGATTCTCTGTTACGGGACCTCTCTCCTCTGCCTGTGTGTGTGCTGGGCCTAAATATATGCCAATGGACTGTTGCAGTGGTGGCTGACGTGAAGCCTCATTCTCTGCTATGACATGCAGACTAATTCTCTGCTGACATGAAGCCAGATTGTCTGTTACGGGACCTCTCTCCTCTGCCTGTGTGTGTGCTGGGCCTAAATATATGCCAATGGACTGTTGCAGTGGTGGCTGACGTGAAGCCTCATTCTCTGCTATGACATGCAGACTAATTCTCTGCTGACATGAAGACAGATTCTCTGTTACGGGACCTCCCTCCTCTGCCTGGGTGCTGGGCCTAAATATATGCCAATGGACTGTTGCAGTGGTGGGTGACGTGAAGCCTGATTCTCTGCTATGACATGCAGACTAATTCTCTGCTGACATGAAGACAGATTCTCTGTTACGGGACCTCTCTCCTCTGCCTGTGTGTGTGCTGGGCCTAAATATATGCCAATGGACTGTTGCAGTGGTGGCTGACGTGAAGCCTCATTCTCTGCTATGACATGCAGACTAATTCTCTGCTGACATGAAGCCAGATTGTCTGTTACGGGACCTCTCTCCTCTGACTGTGTGTGTGCTGGGCCTAAATATATGCCAATGGACTGTTGCAGTGGTGGCTGACGTGAAGCCTCATTCTCTGCTATGACATGCAGACTAATTCTCTGCTGACATGAAGACAGATTCTCTGTTACGGGACCTCTCTCCTCTGCCTGTGTGTGTGCTGGGCCTAAATATATGCCAATGGACTGTTGCAGTGGTGGCTGACGTGAAGCCTCATTCTCTGCTATGACATGCAGACTAATTCTCTGCTGACATGAAGCCAGATTGTCTGTTACGGGACCTCTCTCCTCTGCCTGTGTGTGTGCTGGGCCTAAATATATGCCAATGGACTGTTGCAGTGGTGGCTGACGTGAAGCCTCATTCTCTGCTATGACATGCAGACTAATTCTCTGCTGACATGAAGACAGATTCTCTGTTACGGGACCTCCCTCCTCTGCCTGGGTGCTGGGCCTAAATATATGCCAATGGACTGTTGCAGTGGTGGCTGACGTGAAGCCTCATTCTCTGCTATGACATGCAGACTAATTCTCTGCTGACATGAAGACAGATTCTCTGTTACGGGACCTCCCTCCTCTGCCTGGGTGCTGGGCCTAAATATATGCCAATGGACTGTTGCAGTGGTGGGTGACGTGAAGCCTCATTCTCTGCTATGACATGCAGACTGATTCTCTGCTGACATGAAGCCAGATTGTCTGTTACGGGACCTCCCTCCTCTGCCTGGGTGCTGGGCCTAAATATATGCCAATGGACTGTTGCAGTGGTGGCTGACGTGAAGCCTCATTCTCTGCTATGACATGCAGACTGATTCTCTGCTGACATGAAGCCAGATTGTCTGTTACGGGACCTCTCTCCTCTGCCTGTGTGCTAGGCCTAAATATATGCCAATGGACTGTTGCAGTGGTGGCTGACGTGAAGCCTCATTCTCTGCTATGACATGCAGACTGATTCTCTGCTGACATGAAGCCAGATCGTCTGTTACGGGACCTCTCTGCTCTGCCTGTGTGCTAGGCCTAAATATATGCCAATGGACTGTTGCAGTGGTGGGTGACGTGAAGCCTCATTCTCTGCTATGACATGCAGACTGATTCTCTGCTGTCATGAAGCCAGATTGTCTGTTACGGGACCTCTCTGCTCTGCCTGTGTGCTAGGCCTAAATATATGCCAATGGACTGTTGCAGTGGTGGGTGACGTGAAGCCTCATTCTCTGCTATGACATGCAGACTGATTCTCTGCTGACATGAAGCCAGATTGTCTGTTACGGGACCTCTCTCCTCTGCCTGTGTGCTAGGCCTAAATATATGCCAATGGACTGTTGCAGTGGTGGCTGACGTGAAGCCTCATTCTCTGCTATGACATGCAGACTAATTCTCTGCTGACATGAAGCCAGATTGTCTGTTACGGGACCTCTCTCCTCTGCCTGGGTGCTGGGCCTAAATTTATGACAATGGACTGTTGCAGTGGTGGCTGACGTGAAGCCTGATTCTCTGCTATGACATGCAGACTGATTCTCTGCTGACATGAAGCCAGATCCTCTGTTACGGGACCTCTCTCCTCTGCCTGTGTGTGTGCTGGGCCTAAATATATGCCAATGGACTGTTGCAGTGGTGGCTGACGTGAAGCCTCATTCTCTGCTATGACATGCAGACTGATTCTCTGCTGACATGAAGCCAGATTCTCTGTTACGGGACCTCTCTCCTCTGCCTGTGTGTGTGCTGGGCCTAAATATATGCCAATGGACTGTTGCAGTGGTGGCTGACGTGAAGCCTCATTCTCTGCTATGACATGCAGACTAATTCTCTGCTGACATGAAGACAGATTCTCTGTTACGGGACCTCCCTCCTCTGCCTGGGTGCTGGGCCTAAATATATGCCAATGGACTGTTGCAGTGGTGGCTGACGTGAAGCCTCATTCTCTGCTATGACATGCAGACTGATTCTCTGCTGACATGAAGCCAGATTCTCTGTTACGGGACCTCTCTCCTCTGCCTGTGTGTGTGCTGGGCCTAAATATATGCCAATGGACTGTTGCAGTGGTGGCTGACGTGAAGCCTCATTCTCTGCTATGACATGCAGACTAATTCTCTGCTGACATGAAGACAGATTCTCTGTTACGGGACCTCCCTCCTCTGCCTGGGTGCTGGGCCTAAATATATGCCAATGGACTGTTGCAGTGGTGGCTGACGTGAAGCCTCATTCTCTGCTATGACATGCAGACTGATTCTCTGCTGTCATGAAGCCAGATTGTCTGTTACGGGACCTCTCTGCTCTGCCTGTGTGCTAGGCCTAAATATATGCCAATGGACTGTTGCAGTGGTGGGTGACGTGAAGCCTCATTCTCTGCTATGACATGCAGACTGATTCTCTGCTGACATGAAGCCAGATTGTCTGTTTCGGGACCTCTCTCCTCTGCCTGTGTGCTAGGCCTAAATATATGCCAATGGACTGTTGCAGTGGTGGCTGACGTGAAGCCTCATTCTCTGCTATGACATGCAGACTAATTCTCTGCTGACATGAAGCCAGATTGTCTGTTACGGGACCTCTCTCCTCTGCCTGGGTGCTGGGCCTAAATTTATGACAATGGACTGTTGCAGTGGTGGCTGACGTGAAGCCTGATTCTCTGCTATGACATGCAGACTGATTCTCTGCTGACATGAAGCCAGATCCTCTGTTACGGGACCTCTCTCCTCTGCCTGTGTGTGTGCTGGGCCTAAATATATGCCAATGGACTGTTGCAGTGGTGGCTGACGTGAAGCCTCATTCTCTGCTATGACATGCAGACTGATTCTCTGCTGACATGAAGCCAGATTCTCTGTTACGGGACCTCTCTCCTCTGCCTGTGTGTGTGCTGGGCCTAAATATATGCCAATGGACTGTTGCAGTGGTGGCTGACGTGAAGCCTCATTCTCTGCTATGACATGCAGACTAATTCTCTGCTGACATGAAGACAGATTCTCTGTTACGGGACCTCCCTCCTCTGCCTGGGTGCTGGGCCTAAATATATGCCAATGGACTGTTGCAGTGGTGGCTGACGTGAAGCCTCATTCTCTGCTATGACATGCAGACTAATTCTCTGCTGACATGAAGACAGATTCTCTGTTACGGGACCTCTCTCCTCTGCCTGGGTGCCGGGGCCTAAATATCTGAGAATGGACTGTTCCAGTGGTGGGTGACGGGAAGCCAGATTCTCTGCTATGGAACCTCTCTCCAATTGATTTTGGTTAATTTTTATTTATTTAATTTTTATTTTAATTCATTTCCCTATCCACATTTGTTTGCAGGGGATTTACCTACATGTTGCTGCCTTTTGCAGCCCTCTAGCTCTTTCCTGGGCTGTTTTACAGCCTTTTTAGTGCCGAAAAGTTCGGGTCCCCATTGACTTCAATGGGGTTCGGGTTCGGGACGAAGTTCGGATCGGGTTCGGATCCCGAACCCGAACATTTCCGGGATGTTCGGCCGAACTTCTCGAACCCGAACATCCAGGTGTTCGCTCAACTCTAGCTATAACTTTTTTTTTCCCCATCTATATGAGGGCTTGTTTTTTGCGGGACACGTTTTAGTTTTTAATGGTGCCATTTTGGAGTACACATAACTTTCTGATTAACTTTTATTAACTCTTTCTGGGAGGGATATGGGAAAAAGAGCAATACTGCCACAGAGTTTTTACGTTATACATTTTACAGCATTCATTTTTTTATATAAATAACATAATATCTTTATTCTCTGGGTCAGTACAATTACAGTAATACCAAATACATATAGTTTTTTTTTACATTTTACAACTTTTTGTGCAATAAAACCCCTTTTTTTTAAAGAAAAAAATGTTTTCGCAATGCCGCTTCCCATAACTTTTTTCTATTTTCTTTCTATGGAGTTGTATGAGGGCTTGATTTTTGTGGAATGACTTGTATGTTTCATTGGTATCATTTTTGAGTAAATGGCACTTTTTTACCGCTTGTTATTAAGTTTTTTCGTTTGCAACTAAGAATAAAAGAGCAATTCTGCCTTTTTTTTTTTACAGCGTTCACCGTAGGGGATAATTTACATAATATTTTTGCATTCTGGGTCGTTATGGATGCGGCAATACCAAACATATGGGGAAGATTTTTATTTGCAATTTTTTTTTCATTGACAAGTGTATTTTCAATAGCAAAAAAGAGCAACTTTTAATATTGAATTTTTAATATTGAACAAATGATTTTAATTTTTTTTACCACTTAATAGTCCCACAAGGGGACTACACTACGTGCAGAATTATTAGGCAAATGAGTATTTTGACTACATCATCCTCTTTATGCATGTTGTCTTACTCCAAGCTGTATAGGCTCGAAAGCCTACTACCAATTAAGCATATTAGGTGATGTACATCTCTGTAATGAGAAGGGGTGTGGTCTAATGACATCAACACCCTATATCAGGTGTGCATAATTATTAGGCAACTTCCTTTCCTTTGGCAAAATGTGTCAAAAGAAGGACTTGACAGGCTCAGAAAAGTCAAAAATAGTGAGATATCTTGCAGAGGGATGCAGCACTCTTAAAATTGCAAAGCTTCTGAAGCGTGATCATCGAACAATCAAGTGTTTCATTCAAAATAGTCAACAGGGTCGCAAGAAGCGTGTGGAAAAACCAAGGCGCAAAATAACTGCCCATGAACTGAGAAAAGTCAAGCGTGCAGCTGCCAAGATGCCACTTGCCACCAGTTTGGCCATATTTCAGAGCTGCAACATCACTGGAGTGCCCAAAAGCACAAGGTGTGCAATACTCAGAGACATGGCCAAGGTAAGAAAGGCTGAAAGACGACCACCACTGAACAAGACACACAAGCTGAAACGTCAAGACTGGGCCAAGAAATATCTCAAGACTGATTTTTCTAAGGTTTTATGGACTGATGAAATGAGAGTGAGTCTTGATGGGCCAGATGGCTGGATTGGTAAAGGGCAGAGAGCTCCAGTCCGACTCAGACGCCAGCAAGGTGGAGGTGGAGTACTGGTTTGGGCTGGTATCATCAAAGATGAGCTTGTGGGGCCTTTTTGGGTTGAGGATGGAGTCAAGCTCAACTCCTAGTCCTACTGCCAGTTTCTGGAAGACACCTTCCTCAAGCAGTGGTACAGGAAGAAGTCTGCAAGGTAAGAAAAACATGATTTTCATGCAGGACAATGCTCCATCACACGCGTCCAAGTACTCCACAACGTGGCTGGCAAGAAAGGGTATAAAAGAAGAAAATCTAATGACATGGCCTCCTTGTTCACCTGATCTGAACCCCATTGAGAACCTGTGGTCCATCATCAAATGTGAGATTTACAAGGAGGGAAAACAGTACACCTCTCTGAACAGTGTCTGGGAGGCTGTGGTTGCTGCTGCACGCAATGTTGATGGTGAACAGATCAAAACACTGACAGAATCCATGGATGGCAGGCTTTTGAGTGTCCTTGCAAAGAAAGGTGGCTATATTGGTCACTGATTTGTTTTTGTTTTTGAATGTCAGAAATGTATATTTGTGAATGTTGAGATGTTATATTGGTTTCACTGGTAAAAATAAATAATTGAAATGGGTATATATTTGTTTTTTGTTAAGTTGCCTAATAATTATGTACAGTAATAGTCACCTGCACACACAGATATCCCCCTAAAATAGCTAAAACTAAAAACAAACTAAAAACTACTTCCAAAAATATTCAGCTTTGATATTAATGAGTTTTTTGGGTTCATTGAGAACATGGTTGTTGTTCAATAATAAAATTAATCCTCAAAAATACAACTTGCCTAATAATTCTGCACTCCCTGTATAACAGACAGCTTTTAGATTACTTTTAAAATGCAATGCACTATCCTTATAGTGCATTGCATTTTTATTGCAATGCTATTCTAACATTGACCTGCAGGCTGCGCCAGAGAGGCGCAGCCTGCTGGAAATTTCCGAAGTCTGGTGTGGGGCCTACAACATACCCCAGGCAGCCTTCACACACATCGTTACCCGCGATCGCCTTTGCTGGGTGCCGATGGGAGACAGAGGGAGTCTGCTCCCTCTGTCAGCACTTTACATGCTGCGGATGCCATTGCCTGCAGCATGTAAAGTGTTAAACAGCCTGGATCGGCACTCCTGCCAGTCCGGGCTGTTAGAGCAGGGCCGCGGCTTTCATGTGAGAGCCCGGTCCCCGCTCCCCACTGCACTTACTCCCTACTGCACTTATATTCTGCATGTTGCAGTTATCCCCCATCTGCAGGCTATTTTTCTAATTGTCAGTGTTTGCTGAGTTCAGCTCCAGAATGAGTGGAGACTAGCTACTATGATGTCTCCCATACACAGTACACACACAAAGAGCAAGAAATTCAGCTACTCACACACACAAATATAAGCAGCTGTGTTACTGTTAATCCAGCACCGAGGTTAGATAGAACACTTACTAGAGTCTTCTCTGTGAGCATGTTATACATGCGGGGAAAATACTGGATGATAACATCAGGTTTAGGATTAAATTACCCCAATGATCCAGCAAATGGATGTAGTGTTGTTAGATCCTTCAGCTGGATCACTAGTAGAGATTGTGCAAAAAGAAAATATCCAGAAAGATGCACTCCCATAGCTTGATGTCTATGATAAATAATAATAAAAACAAGCATTTAAAAAGAGTGTGTCTTTTATTGACAGCCACAAAGTAATATCTTAAAAAGCGTTAGTGACAATGTGTTTTGGCAGACAGCAATGCAAGCAGCAAGGTTCATGTATGCAGACACATTATCCCCTCTTTGGGCATGTGCTCATGATGTCTTCTGATGTCATTTGTGTATGTGCCATTGGTTACGTCTCCTTGGTAACCAGGAGCTTATTATTCCCAGAAGAGTACATAGACATGTCGCTATAGTAACCAGTGAGAGATCTTTTAAATTGCTTTAACCCCTTAACAGTTTTGCCCAAGCTCTGCTCTGGTTTGAGGAAAGGACTTAAAGACGTGTCCTACGAAAAATATCCTATGGTTTTAGAACCAGCATCTGGATCTAAATAATTTTGCAATTGTATTCAATAAAAAAATGTATTACAGCTACTGAGTTATTGTCACAACCAGACAGCTGAGAAGCTCTGACAGAAGCCTTTCAGAACCTCCTCCTTGAGTTTCTTTGTTGTGATGTTCAGTTCCTCATCTCGTTAGCCTCTCTCAGCTGTCATGTGGTTGGACTGATTGCATCCCTTTAAATTCCGCCCCATAATGCATTACTGGGCGGCTTATACTACTTCCTGGAGTGTGTGTGCATGCTGATCTTGTTTTCCAGTCTGCTACAAAGTTAAGTGCTGAACATTTATCTGTTATTTTCTGTTTGCTGGATCCCAGGTGACCCTGACTCCCTCCGTGTCTGGTGTAGGGAGCCGGTGGTCGTGTCCCCTCACTATTGTAGGGTGTTCAGGGCTTATATAGTCGAGGTACGTGGATATGCAACCATCCACCTCTGGGATCGTTGCATAGGCTGAGCAGCCAGGGAAAGTCTCAGGTCTTGTGCAGGGGTCTCCCTTATGGTTCCTTAGCTTTGGATCCAGTGAGTCATATATGCATGTTGCTTTGTCTTGTTTCCTGCACACCGTCCGTGACATTATAAGCCGCCAAAACCGTCTCAAGCATGGATCCGGTTTCACTTTTGGCTGAACGCTTCCAGGGTCTTTCATTGGAGGTAGCTGATCTCCGTAAGACTTTTTCTCAGCTTCAAGTGACCGGTTCAGCTTGCGTTCATGGAGTTTGTTCTGAGCCTAAGATCTCGCTCCCGGATACGTTCTCCGGCGGTAGTGAGAATTTTGTGCGTTTTAGAGAGGCTTGCAAACTCCATTTTCGCCTTCTTCCCCATTCCTCTGGTGATGAGGAACGGAGAGTGGGGATCATTATATCACTGCTCAGGGGTAACGCTCAGTCTTGGGCCTTTTCGCTGCCAGAGGGGGCACGGCCTCTCCATTCAGTGGATGAATTCTTTTTAGCCCTGGGTCAGATATATGATGATCCGGATCGTATTGCTCTGGCTGAGTCTAGACTACGTCTATTATGCCAGGGTAAACAATCCGCAGAAATATACTGCTCAGAATTTCGGAGATGGGCAGCGGATACTGGTTGGAATGATGCTGCACTCCGAAGTAAATTTTGCCATGGTCTTTCAGAGGGATTGAAAGATGCATTTGCCTTTCATGAGAGGCCTATTTCTTTGGACTCTGCTATGTCTCAGGCCGTTCGTATTGACAGGCGTCTTAGAGAGAGAGGAGAGATGTCCCCTTCCTGTCATACTCAGTCCCAGGACAGTGCAGCAGTCTCATTCTGTGCGCAGGGGTCTCGGTCGCTGTCAGCCCCTGCTGAGCAGGAGCCCATGCAGCTGGGGTTGATTGCTTCTGACAAAAGAAGATTCAGCTCGCATGGGAGGGTTTGTTTTTGTTGTGGAGGTATAAATCATTTGGCAAATGTTTGTCCTTCTAGGAGATTCAGGCAGTTTTCTGGGAGTAATAAAGAAACAAACAGGAAAAAATCTTTTAAAAATGTTCCGTCTGTTACTATTGGCAGGGTTGAGGCGGAGATTGAAGGTTTTCCGTTTGCTTGTAGTTCCCGTTTTGTCCTGCCGGCTAGGGTGGCGCTAGAGAGCAAGAACATTTTTTGTGAGATTTTTGTGGATAGTGGAGCAGCTGTCAATCTCATTGATAATCAATTTGCAATAACTCATGGTTTCCAGGTGCGCACGTTGGGAAAGGATATTCCTGTTTTTGCTATTGATTCCGCTCCACTTTCTCAGAAATCATTAAAGGGCATAGTTCACAATATCCGTTTAATGGTGAGTGATGCTCATGTTGAGGATGTGTCATGTTTCG
This sequence comes from Bufo gargarizans, assembly GCF_014858855.1. Lineage (NCBI taxonomy): Eukaryota > Metazoa > Chordata > Amphibia > Anura > Bufonidae > Bufo > Bufo gargarizans. The sequence continues at coordinate 419,842,222 of NC_058080.1, read as the reverse complement.
TCCTTAGCGGTTTGCCTACTCCTCTAGTGTTGGGGCTACCCTGGCTCACTAAACATAACCTCACCATTGATTGGCAAGCGAGGCAAATAAATGGTTGGAGTGACTTTTGCAGAGAGAATTGCCTCATGACATCTGTTTCTGAGGTTGCTACTAAGACTGTATCATCTTTTCTCTCTGAATTTTCGGATGTCTTCTCTGAGAGTGGAGTTCAGGATTTGCCCCCGCACAGGGAGTACGATTGCCCTATTAATCTCATCCCAGGCGCCAAACTGCCTAAATCTCGTTTATACAATCTTTCCCAACCTGAGAGGATCGCTATGCGTGCTTATATCTCTGAGAGTCTGAGAAAAGGACACATACGACCCTCGAAGTCACCTGTTGCCGCTGGTTTTTTCTTTGTTAAGAAAAAAGATGGTTCTTTAAGACCTTGTCTGGATTTCAGGGAGCTGAACAGTATCACTATTCGTGACCCTTATCCGCTTCCTCTGATCCCGGACTTGTTTAACCAGGTTGTTCTTTTCCAAATTAGATCTAAGAGGGGCATACAACCTGGTCAGGGTCAGAGAAGGAGACGAATGGAAGACGGCCTTCAATACCCCTGAGGGCCATTTTGAGAATTTGGTTATGCCTTTTGGTTTGATGAATGCCCCAGCCGTTTTTGAGCATTTCGTGAACAGCATTTTTTATCATTTGATGGGAAAATTTGTATTAGTGTATTTGGATGACATTTAGATTTTTTCTCCTGATTTCAAAACTCATAAGGAACATTTACGTCAGGTCTTGCTCATCCTGCGGGAGAATAAATTATATGCGAAACTGGAAAAATGTGTGTTTGCGGTTCCAGAAATTCAATTTCTGGGGTTTCTTCTCTCCGCTTCTGGTTTTCGCATGGACCCCGAGAAGGTCCGTGCTGTGCTTGAGTGGGAGCTTCCTGAGAATCAGAAGGCGCTGATGCGTTTTTTGGGCTTTGCCAATTATTACAGGAAGTTTATTTTGAATTATTCCTCTATTGTTAAACCACTCACTGATATGACCAGAAAGGGGGTAGATTTTTCTTCTTGGTCAGTAGAGGCGCGTAAGGCTTTTTCTAATATCAAGGAGAGTTTTGCTTCCGCTCCCATCTTGGTGCAACCTGATATTTCTTTACCCTTCATAGTTGAGGTTGATGCTTCTGAGGTGGGTGTGGGGGCGGTCTTGTCTCAGGGTTCCTCTCCTGCCAAATGGCGACCGTGTGCCTTTTTCTCGAAAAAACTCTCCTCCGCAGAGAGAAATTACGATGTGGGAGATAGGTAATTGTTGGCCATCAAGTTGGCTTTTGAGGAATGGCGCCATTGGCTAGAGGGAGCCAGACATCCTATTACCGTATTTACTGACCATAAAAATCTGGCCTACTTGGAGTCAGCCAAGCGTCTGAACCCGAGACAGGCCAGATGGTCTTTGTTATTTTCTAGGTTTAATTTTGTTGTCACGTTCCGCCCTGGAGTTAAGAATGTGAAGGCAGATGCCCTGTCACGTTGTTTTCCGGGAGGCGGGAATTTTGAAGACCCGGGTCCCATTTTGGCTGAAGGTGTGGTGGTCTCTACTCTTTTTTCTGAATTGGAGGCAGAGGTGCAGGCAGCCCAGTCAGAGGCTCCTGATCTTTGTCCTCCTGGGAGGTTGTTTGTGCCTATCGCTTTAAGGCCCCATGCACACGGCCGTTGTTCACAGCCGTGTGCGGGCCGTGGAACCGCGGCCTGGATCCCTCCTGAGAGCAGGAGCGCACGGCGTCACTGGTTGCTATGACGCCGTGCGCCCCCTGCTGCCGGCACAGTACAGTAATACACTGGTATAGATCGTACCAGTGTATTACTGTACTGTGTCGGCAGCAGGGAGCGCACAGCGTCATAGCAACCAGTGACGCCGTGCGCTCCTGCTCTCAGGAGGGATCCAGGCCGCGGTTCCACGGCCCGCACACGGCTGTGAACAACGGCCGTGTGCATGGGGCCTAAGACACAAGATTTTTAAGGAACACCACGATACGGTCCTTGCTGGGCACGCGGGGACAAGAGCCACACTGGATCTCATCGCTCCGAGATTCTGGTGGCCTGCGCTTCGTAAGTCGGTTGAGGGTTTTGTGGCAGCCTGCGAGACTTGCGCTAGTGCCAAAGTCCCTCATTCACGGCCATCAGGTCCTCTCCTTCCCTTACCCATTCCTTCCCGTCCTTGGACACATATGTCCATGGACTTCATAACGGACCTGCCTTGTTCCTCAGGGAAGACTGTGATTCTGGTGGTGGTGGACCGTTTTAGCAAAATGGTGCATTTCATCCCTTTTCCTGGTTTGCCCAATGCTAAGACGCTGGCGCAGGCATTTATTGATCACATTGTCAAATTGCACGGTATTCCTTCAGACATAGTCTCTGATAAGGGCACGCAGTTTGTTTCCAGATTCTGGAAGGCTTTCTGTTTTCGCTTGGGGGTTCGGTTGTCTTTCTCTTCTGCTTTCCACCCGCAGTCGAATGGCCAGACAGAGCGCGTCAATCAGAATCTGGAGACATATCTGCGGTGTTTTGTGGTGGAGAATCAAGAGGATTGGTGTTCTTTTTTGTCCCTTGCTGAGTTTGCTTTAAATAACCGTCGTCAGGAGTCCTCTGATAAGTCACCATTTTTTGGTGCATATGGGTTTCATCCGCAGTTTGGGACTCTCTCGGGAGAGGGGTCTTCTGGTTTACCTGATGAGGACAGATTCTCCTCGTCTTTGTCATTTATTTGGCAAAAGATTCAGGATAATCTAAAGAGCATGAGTGAGAGATATAAGCGTGTGGCAGATAAGAGACGTGTGCTTGGTCCGGACCTGAATGTTGGTGATCTGGTGTGGTTGTCTACCAAGAATATCAAATTGAAGGTTCCCTCCTGGAAGTTGGGTCCTAGGTTTATTGGGCCTTACAAAATCCTGTCTGTCATTAATCCTGTTGCCTACCGTCTTGATCTTCCTCAGACTTGGAAGATCCATAATGTTTTTCATAAGTCCTTATTGAAACCTTATGTTCAACCCATTGTACCCTCGCCTTTGCCTCCTCCTCCGATTATGGTTGATGGGAATCTTGAATTTCAGGTCTCTAGGATTGTGGATTCTCGACTTGTCCGCGGTTCTCTCCAGTACCTTGTTTATTGGGAGGGTTATGGTCCTGAGGAGAGGATGTGGGTCCCAGTGATGGACATTAAGGCCTCTCGTCTCATCAGGGCTTTCCATAGGTCCCATCCTGAGAAGGTGGGCTCTGAGTGTCCGGAGTCCACTCGTAGAGGGAGGGGTACTGTCACAACCAGACAGCTGAGAGGCTCTGACAGAAGCCTTTCAGAACCTCCTCCTTGAGTTTCTTTGTTGTGATGTTCAGTTTCTCATCTCGTTAGCCTCTCTCAGCTGTCATGTGGTTGGACTGATTGCATCCCTTTAAATTCCGCCCCATAATGCATTACTGGGCGGCTTATACTACTTCCTGGAGTGTGTGTGCATGCTGATCTTGTTTTCCAGTCTGCTACAAAGTTAAGTGCTGAACATTTATCTGTTATTTTCTGTTTGCTGGATCCCAGGTGATCTGACTCCCTCCGTGTCTGGTGTAGGGAACCGGTGGTCGTGTCCCCTCACTATTGTAGGGTGTTCAGGGCTTATATAGTCGAGGTACGTGGATATGCAACCATCCACCTCTGGGATCGTTGCATAGGCTGAGCAGCCAGGGAAAGTCTCAGGTCTTGTGCAGGGGTCTCCCTTATGGTTCCTTAGCTTTGGATCCAGTATGTCATATATGCATGTTGCTTTGTCTTGTTTCCTGCACACCGTCCGTGACAGTTATTCAATAAAGTGTATCTGTATAGTGCCACCTGCTGTTTGCTCTTTTCCTAATTCCTGCTCACTGAGATGGCTGCTAGGGATGAGCGAATCAACTTTGGAACCGAACCCGAGTTCAGGAAATGGTTCTTTACAGTAGAAATCAATTTATGAAGTTATTACTCGATGTCTCGCAAGACTTTTATGAAGTAATAACTTTGGCTCATCACGCTCGCTCCGTACAGTATTGAAACAAAGTTTTATGCAAATCGACTTCGGATGTTTGCTGCACATGCTTAGTTCTATCCTTCAACTGCCACCAGCTGCAGTGAAGACATTCCCCCTGAGAAAGGACACATCCCCTAAGTTGACAGCTAGTAGAAGAGTTGGAGCAATCAATAGGGAGATCTCTGGATTTCTGTACTAAATTCTGTACGATTTGAATTTTTTACATTATTCATTGGATAACCTTTTTAACAGTTCAGTCTAAGGAGAGCTTGTGCAGCAGGGTGAGTGGGGAAGGCTTAACTTATCATTTCTCAGGGTCAGTAGTAGCTAGAGATATGGGTCTGGTCTCGTTTGAAAGCTGACAGTCTAATATTTACAACAGCTTTTACTCCTGACTCAATTTCTAACAGCTATGTCTCCTAATATTGTGGAGATAATGCTATGATTTTTGTGTTCATTTAAAGCTTGAATCGGCAGCTGCTAACTAGTTTTGGGCATGAATATTCGATTAGATTAGAATATAGTGACATATATTAGTATTTTCGAATAGTCTAGATTTTTTTTCATCTGAATCATGATCCCTCCCTGCTTCTTGCTTGTGTGCCAGTGAGAAGGCTGCAATGTCTTTGTCTGAGCTTAGACACATCCCTAGCAACCAATATGAAAGTTGCCTACCCCTTACTATATAAGAACCTCCCCAGCAGCCATTTTCTCCAGTTTTTTTAAAGTTTTAAAAGAGACAGCAGTGTCATTGTTCTGCTCTGTGCTTTCCACTCATTAAATTAGATAGATAGTTTTATAGATTATATATATATATATATAATACAAATAGTTAGTGGGAGTCAGTGTAGGTTAGATAGTGATATAGTGTAGCTGATAGGTTCTAGTGCAGGGTGTTAGGTAGTGTGATAGGAATTACTGTTGCTCTGCTGTCCATACATACATGCTACAGACATAGTTCTGTGATGCCACAACAATACTTAGTGCACCAATCAGTAACATGTAGTCAGACCTGCTAAAATGTGAAGTTTCACATATTGCGCCAAAATATGCTTATCATTGCCGATTAGTGCAATCGCGAATATATTGGAGCACTCTAATGTTCTGCTGTGCCAACCATTTTCTCCAGTCTCAGGAAACTTCTTGCAGCTTGGAAAATGTAGCAAAAGTGACCCATGCTTGTATTGCGCGTGCTTTACGTGAATATTACATTGCCGATTTTGGCACTCAAGAAAATTATAGCGAATTTGCGAATATATGACGAATATTCTACAAAATATTTGTGAAATATCGCAAATTCGAATATTGCCCCTGCTGCTCATCACTACTGCTAACCAGTCCATAATGCAAAAAGTTAAATCAGCCCCCCTACAGCTAAAGCTGGCTGTGAGCAAGTCTGAAGGAGAAGAGGGGGGAAGTGAGGGAAATTACGTGCTGTAGGGAGAAAAAAGAAATATAAAAATATACAAATTTGGCAACATTATAATTGTAGTGCGCCATGGAATAATAGGCATAAATAAATGGAGTTATTTATGCCACACATTGAACCCCACAAAAATAAAAAAAACACAAAACCATGTTATAAGGGAAAATATTAAAGATCGGGTCCCCATCCTGATCGTCTCCTAGCAACCATGCGTAAAATCACACCACATCCGCACTTGCTTGCGGATGCATGCGATTTTCACGCAGCCCCATTCACTTCTATGGGGCCTGCTTTGAGTGAAAAACGCACAATATAGAACATGCTGCGATCTTCACGTAACGTAAAAGTGATGGGTGAAAATCACTGCTCATGTGCACAGCCCCATAGAAATGAATGGGTTAGGATTCAGTGCGGGTGCAATGTGTTCACGTTACGCATTGCACCCGCGCGGAATACTCGCTCGTGTGAAAGAGGCCTAAGATGTTGCATGCTCACAAGGAAATTGCCGTATGACACTCTTCTCACATATGTCTGTAGAGCTCAGTGGACATGTGATGATTAAGCAGTTTCTAGCTTGACTGTCATATCATTATATCACATCACATAATCTATTGAAAGTCATTGAAAATGTCAAATAAATGCTATACTGGTAACAAGAGATGAGCAAAGTTTTAAAAAAATGCGATCTGGTCTCTTCGCTAAATTTTTTCTAAATATTTTATTTGATCAGAATGAATTAATCACAAAGCATGTTAAATCAGGTCTATCCCAGCAGCAACATGCATAGCTAGTCCTTTCTGGTAGAAAAACAGTTACTGTGAATCTGAATGACAAGCAGGTCACACATGTGGCTGTGCACATCATGCAGGCCATCAACATTCCTAGCTAACTCTAAACAAAAAAAAAAAAAAACATACAGGATGTTGCATACATCATCCTTTAATAAAACAAATGCCTTTTTAGTGGAAAAAAATAAGCACATGGAGGCAGAATCAATAAAGCAGTGGTTCTTTAAATCCATTTTATGGCAGTACAAACACATGTTTGACTCCCTTCTGTTAGATGTAGGATGACTGCGCATCACTATTAGGCCCCATGCACACGGCCGTTGTTCACAGCCGTGTGCGGGCCGTGGAACCGCGGCCTGGATCCCTCCTGAGAGCAGGAGCGCACGGCGTCACTGGTTGCTATGACGCCGTGCGCCCCCTGCTGCCGGCACAGTACAGTAATACACTGGTATAGACCATACCAGTGTATTACTGTACTGTGCCGGCAGCAGGGAGCGCACGGCGTCATAGCAACCAGTGACGCCGTGCGCTCCTGCTCTCAGGAGGGATCCAGGCCGCGGTTCCACGGCCCGCACACGGCTGTGAACAACGGCCGTGTGCATGGGGCCTTAGGCTTAGTTCACACTTCATTTATTTGGTCAGTAATTATCAGCCCGCGGATGAAACCCACAGAACAGGTGCAGATCTAATCATGATACCTAATCAAAGAGTAGGCTTGGCTCCTGAATTTTCTTTACAATAAGACCTCATGCACACGACCATTAAATTTTTGCGGTCCGCAAACCGACCGTCGTTATGGTCCACATCCGAGCCGCATTTTTTGCAGCTCGGGTGCGGACCCATTCACTTCAATGGGACCCTCGAAAAGATGTGGACAGCACTCCATGTGCTATCCGCATCCGTTGCTCCATTCCCGCAAAAAAAATATAGCATGTCCTATTCTTGTCCATGTCTACAATAGGCCACCCGATCCGTTTTGCAAATTGCGGAAGGCACACGGGCGGCCTCCGTTTTTTGCGGATCCGCGTTTTGTGGACCGCAAAAAAACGAACGGTCGTGTGCATGAGGTCTAAGGCTATGCGGTTGTGTGGAAGCTTGGCTGTGAGCTGGATTACATCACCTTCAGACCTTGTTCACACCATAGGTAGCTTAGTGGTAGGACCCCTTGCCATGCTGAGGACCGTGACGTGCATGATGGGCTCCGATATGTTCCTGACAGGAATATATTGGCAAAAGTCTCAGCTTTTAATATCTACTTGTATGACTAGCCAGTATAGTCAGTGGTATATCCGTTTGGTGCAATGTTTTTGTGATATATGATTGTATTTTCATCCGCACAATGCCTTGTTGTGTATGGGATGCCTTAGTGGTGCATGTGGACCGCGCCGACATCCTCCATTGTATGCATTTTTTTCTGGGGATAGTCGTCTGCTGCGGTCCACATGCGGTGGGACTGCTCCCCCAATGTAAAACACGCTACAGTGTTTGGGATTTGAGCAGTTCCTCCATATTTGCCACAATATTTTTGTGTTTTTTTGTTTGATATGCAGTGTATGTGCCTTTACTTGGCACTTAAGCACTTTTGCACCTGGTAACCTCCATCACATGGTCTGATGTGGGTATGGCTTACAGTCTTGCTTTGTTCACATTGCATTAGTTGTCCTGCTATGCGGTTGTGTGGCAGCTTGGCTGTGAGCTGGATTACATCACCTTCAGACCTTGTTCACACCATAGGTAGCTTAGTAGTAGGACCCCTTGCCATGCTGAGGACCATGACATGGTGCATGATGGGCTCCGATATCTTCCTGACAGGAATATATTGGCAAAAGTCTCAGCTTTTAATATCTACTTGTATGACTAGCTAGTATAGTCAGTGGTATATCCATTTGGTGCAATGTTTTTGTGATCTTCTGACATATCAGACTAATAGAAAAATAAATGGTGATGTCAAACAGGGACACTAGTTTCCCTGTAACAGACTGATGAGGATGGCAACAGCATGAAGAGTCACAATAGTAGCCCCAGAACAGACGGGTGAGGGTGACAACAGCATGAAAAGTCACAAGTGTGATCCTGGAAGAGTGGGGAGAGAGGGGGCAACAGCAGTGGCAGTAACAGCACAAGATGGTGGCAGATCACAGTAGGGACAGATGGCAGTAGAGCCTGTAGGCGTGTGGCATCAGATGGGTGGCAGCATCAGAATAGTGGCAGCAGTAACAGGCCATTTGTTGCAATGTTTTGGTGCGGCAGCACACTACAGTCAGATCATTATTTCCAGAATGATCTAGTCTGTTATATCAGGCACTGGTGACCTAATTCATCTTTATTAAGGTTAGTTTCTCAACATTTTGTGTTGAAGGGTGCTGCACCAAATACCCGTTCTGATGCCAAACTACTGGCCCAGCAGGAATACTTGCAAACTCGACCAGTTGCGGCAACAATTAAAGTTTGGCTGCCAAGTAGTCCAGAGAATCTTGGATCTGGGGTAACAGAGTGCAGTCCAAATTTGCCACCACCTGCTGGTTCGGGTTCTGCTCCATGTACTGCTGCTGCTGGGTGTTTTTTTTATTAAACGGGTGAAGAAAAGTGCTCATCAGAGACTCAAAACTTAAATTTCTGCTGATGGACCTGGTGCTACTCCAGCCCCCCACCACCACCACCAGCACCAGCAGTCATGGCAGTGAAGCAACAGCTCAAAGGGTCCCCCCAAATAGTTCTTTGGGAGGATGGGCGATGGGGCACAGAGGCAGCAGCCAACCGACAACAAAAAATGTCTGAATAGTAGTTGAGTTTTTTGTTCTCCTCAGAAGATGTAAAGTGGCCCCCATTGTGGACCGGTAGTGAGGGTATAACATTGGGGAGCCAGTAGTTTACCCAGAATGGTTATAATAAGGCTGTCACTATGCAAGCAACTCAGCATGCATCAGGCCATTTGCGCAAGAGACTCGGAGGGACCCCTGCCTCCATCTCCACTGTATACTGCCATTGTCTGTCGGGGTATCTGTGTCATTGCCCTCTAGCTCCTCCTGCTCCTCTCCTTTCACTTGGGCAGATAAACCACTTAGTTCTGTATAGAATTCCTGGGTAGAGTTGAGCGGACACCTGGATGTTCAGGTTCCACAGGGTTCGGCTGTACTTCACAAAAAAGTTCGAGTTCAGGACCCGAACTTGACCCCAAACCTGAACAGCATTGAAGTCAATGGGGACCCGAACTTTTGAGCACTAAAATGGCTGTAAAAATGTAATGGAAAGGGCTAGAGGGCTGCAAATGCCAGCAAAATGTGGTTAAGAGCATTTGCTCTGCAAACAAAAGTGTATAGGGAAATTACTTAAAATAAAATACCTAAAAATAAAAAATGAAAATCTTGATCTAGGAGGACAATTTCCATATGGAGTAGGAGGTTAAGGAGGCAGTGTATGTGGAGGTGTAGGTGAAAGCGGCGGTGGATGAGGAGGAGGTAGCCTACACTGCTTTATGGTTTTACATTTATTTTTAAACACACATTCAGACAATACACTGGCTGCAGGGCAGGCCAGCACCTCCAAGGCATAAAGGGCAAGCTCAGGCCATGTGCCCAATTAGGAGACCCAGAAGTTACAGGCGGAGAACCATCAGTCAGTTCGTGTAGGCGTGTGCAAACATACTGCCCCACCATGTTGCACGTCCACGTGATGTTCACGATCCAATTGGATATATGCTCTATCAACTTTCGATGTTCTTTTCTTCGCCTACCATGTTGATCACGGTTAGCGGCGAATCAGGGTTCCACGCCGGAGAGGGAGAGTGAGAAAGGGATACCACATTCAGCAAGAAAGAAAGACTCATCATTGATTTGTCAGCCCCGCATGGGTCACATGTTGCTAGTCTCAACTCCCTCATCCCATCGGAGGTAGTGAGCATGAAGTATTCCTCCATTGACCAAGCCATAGCTATCATCATGCACTTAGGTCCTGGAGCAGCTTTATCTAAGGCGGATATATCCGACGCCTTTAAGCTTCTCCCGATCATACCGGCCCTCTGGCAGTGGCATGGCATTAAGTGGAGAGACCAGTATTACTTCTCTTCGAAACTCACGTTTGGCTCTAAGAGCAGCCCGTGGCTATTCGATCAGTTGGCACAGGCCCTCCACTAGGTGTTAGAGAACAAGGTACAGTGTGAGCATGTCATCCATTATTTAGATGACTTCTTGCTGATAGAGAGGCCAGGAGTAGAGTTGAGCGGACACCTGGATGTTCGGCCGAACTTCCCGGAAATGTTCGGGTTCGGGATCCGAACCCGATTCGAACTTCGTCCCGAACCCGAACCCCATTGAAGTCAATGGGGACCCAAACTTTTCGGCACTAAAAAGGCTGTAAAACAGCCCAGGAAAGGGCTAGAGGGCTGCAAAAGGCAGCAACATGTAGGTAAATCCCATGCAAACAAATGTGGATAGGGAAATGAATAAAAATAAAAATAAAATAAATAAAAATTAACCAATATCAATTGGAGAGAGGTCCCGTAACAGAGAATCTGGCTTTATGTCAGCAGAGAATCAGTCTGCATGTCATAGCAGAGAATCAGGCTTCATGTCAGCCACCACTGCAACAGTCCATTGTCATATATTTAGGCCCAGGCAGAGGAGAGAGGTCCCGTAACAGAGGATCTGGCTTCATGTCAGCAGAGAATCAGTCTGCATGTCATAGCAGAGAATCAGGCTTCACGTCAGCCACCACTGCAACAGTCCATTGGCATATATTTAGACCCAGCACACAGGCAGAGGAGAGAGGTCCCGTAACAGAGAATCTGTCTTCATGTCAGCAGAGAATGAGTCTGCATGTCATAGCAGAGAATCAGGCTTCACGTCAGCCACCACTGCAACAGTCCATTGTCAGATATTTAGGCCCAGCACCCAGGCAGAGGAGAGAGGTCCCGTAACAGAGAATCTGGCTTCATGTCAGCAGAGAATCAGTCTGCATGTCATAGCAGAGAATCAGGCTTCACGTCAGCCACCAGTGCAACAGTCCATTGTCATATATTTAGGCCCAGCACCCAGGCAGAGGAGAGAGGTCCCGTAACAGAGACTCTGGCTTCATGTCAGCAGAGAATCAGTCTGCATGTCATAGCAGAGAATCAGGCTTCACGTCAGCCACCAGTGCAACAGTCCATTGTCATATATTTAGGCCCAGCACCCAGGCAGAGGAGAGAGGTCCCGTAACAGAGGATCTGGCTTCATGTCAGCAGAGAATCAGTCTGCATGTCATAGCAGAGAATCAGGCTTCACGTCAGCCACCACTGCAACAGTCCATTGTCAGATATTTAGGCCCAGCACCCAGGCAGAGGAGAGAGGTCCCGTAACAGAGGATCTGGCTTCATGTCAGCAGAGAATCAGTCTGCATGTCATAGCAGAGAATCAGGCTTCATGTCAGCCACCAGTGCAACAGTCCATTGTCATATATTTAGGCCCAGCACCCAGGCAGAGGAGAGAGGTCCCGTAACAGAGACTCTGGCTTCATGTCAGCAGAGAATCAGTCTGCATGTCATAGCAGAGAATCAGGCTTCACGTCAGCCACCAGTGCAACAGTCCATTGTCATACATTTAGGCCCAGCACCCAGGCAGAGGAGAGAGGTCCCGTAACAGAGGATCTGGCTTCATGTCAGCAGAGAATCAGTCTGCATGTCATAGCAGAGAATCAGGCTTCACGTCAGCCACCACTGCAACAGTCCATTGGCATATATTTAGGCCCAGCACCCAGGCAGAGGAGAGAGGTCCCGTAACAGAGAATCTGTCTTCATGTCAGCAGAGAATCAGTCTGCATGTCATAGCAGAGAATCAGGCTTCACGTCAGCCACCACTGCAACAGTCCATTGGCATATATTTAGGCCCAGCACACAGGCAGAGGAGAGAGTTCCCGTAACAGAGAATCTGTCTTCATTTCAGCAGAGAATTAGTCTGCATGTCATAGCAGAGAATCAGGCTTCACGTCAGCCACCACTGCAACAGTCCATTGTCAGATATTTAGGCCCAGCACCCAGGCAGAGGAGAGAGGTCCCGTAACAGAGGATCTGGCTTCATGTCAGCAGAGAATCAGTCTGCATGTCATAGCAGAGAATCAGGCTTCATGTCACCCAACATTGGAACAGTCAATTGGCATATATTTAGGCCCCGGCACCCAGACAGAGGAGAGGTTCATTCAACTTTGGGTAGCCTCGCAATATAATGGTAAAATGAAAATAAAAATAGGATTGAATGAGGAAGTGCCCTGGAGTACAATAATATATGGTTAAGGGGAGGTAGTTAATGTCTAATCTGCACAAGGGATGGACAGGTCCTGTGGGATCCGTGCCTGGTTCATTTTTATGAACGTCAGCTTGTCCACATTGGCTGTAGACAGGCGGCTGCGTTTGTCTGTAATGACGCCCCCTGCCGTGCTGAATACACGTTCAGACAAAACGCTGGCCGCCGGGCAGGCCAGCACCTCCAAGGCATAAAAGGCTAGCTCTGGCCACGTGGACAATTTAGAGACCCAGAAGTTGAATGGGGCCGAACCATCAGTCAGTACGTGGAGGGGTGTGCACATGTACTGTTCCACCATGTTAGTGAAATGTTGCCTCCTGCTAACACGTTGCGTATCAGGTGGTGGTGCAGTTAGCTGTGGCGTGTTGACAAAACTTTTCCACATCTCTGCCATGCTAACCCTGCCCTCAGAGGAGCTGGCCGTGACACAGCTGCCTTGGCGACCTCTTGCTCCTCCTCTGCCTTGGCCTTGGGCTTCCACTTGTTCCCCTGTGACATTTGGGAATGCTCTCAGTAGCGCGTCTACCAACGTGCGCTTGTACTCGCGCATCTTCCTATCACGCTCCAGTGCAGGAAGTAAGGTGGGCACATTGTCTTTGTACCGTGGATCCAGCAGGGTGGCAACCCAGTAGTCCGCACACGTTAAAATGTGGGCAACTCTGCTGTCATTGCGCAGGCACTGCAGCATGTAGTCGCTCATGTGTGCCAGGCTGCCCAGGGGTAAGGACAAGCTGTCCTCTGTGGGAGGCGTATCGTCATCGTCCTGCGTTTCCCCCCAGCCACGCACCAGTGATGGGCCCGAGCTGCGTTGGGTGCCACCCCGCTGTGACCATGCTTCATCCTCATCCTCCTCCACCTCCTCCTCATCCTCGTCCTCCTCGTCCTCCAGTAGTGGGCCCTGGCTGGCCACATTTGTACCTGGCCTCTGCTGTTGCAAAAAACCTCCCTCTGAGTCACTTCGAAGAGACTGGCCTGAAAGTACTAAAAATGACCCCTCTTCCTCCTCCTCCTCCTGGGCCACCTCCTCTTCCATCATCGCCCTAAGTGTTTTCTCAAGGAGACATAGAAGTGGTATTGTAACGCTGATAACGGCGTCATAGCCACTGGCCATGTTGGTGGAGTACTCGAAACAGCGCAACAGGGCACACAGGTCTCGCATGGAGGCCCAGTCATTGGTGGTGAAGTGGTGCTGTTCCGCAGTGCGACTGACCCGTGCGTGCTGCAGCTGAAACTCCACTATGGCCTGCTGCTGCTCGCACAGTCTGTCCAGCATGTGCAAGGTGGAGTTCCACCTGGTGGGCACGTCGCATATGAGGCGGTGAGCGGGAAGGCCGAAGTTACGCTGTAGCGCAGACAGGCGAGCAGCGGCAGGATGTGAACGCCGGAAGCGCGAACAGACGGCCCGCACTTTATGCAGCAGCTCTGACATGTCGGGGTAGTTGTGAATGAACTTCTGCACCACCAAATTCAGCACATGCGCCAGGCAAGGGATGTGCGTCAAACCGGCTAGTCCCAGAGCTGCAACGAGATTTCGCCCATTATCGCACACCACCAGGCCGGGCTTGAGGCTCACCGGCAGCAACCACTCGTCGGTCTGTTGTTCTATACCACGCCACAACTCCTGTGCGGTGTGGGGCCTGTCCCCCAAACATATGAGTTTCAGAATGGCCTGCTGACGTTTACCCCGGGCTGTGCTGAAGTTGGTGGTGAAGGTGTGTGGCTGACTGGATGAGCAGGTGGAAGAAGAGGAGGAGGAAGCCGAGAAGGAGGAGGTGGCAACAGGAGGCAAAGAATGTTGCCCTGCGATCCTTGGCGGCGGAAGGACGTGCGCCAAACAGCTCTCCGCCTGGGGCCCAGCTGCCACTACATTTACCCAGTGTGCAGTTAGGGAGATATAGCGTCCCTGGCCGTGCTTACTGGTCCACGTATCTGTGGTTAGGTGGACCTTGCTACAGATGGCGTTGCGCAGTGCACACTTGATTTTATCGGATACTTGGTTGTGCAGGGAAGGCACGGCTCTCTTGGAGAAGTAGTGGCGGCTGGGAACAACATACTGTGGGACAGCAAGCGACATGAGCTGTTTGAAGCTGTCTGTGTCCACCAGCCTAAATGACAGCATTTCATAGGCCAGTAGTTTAGAAATGCTGGCATTCAGGGCCAGGGATCGAGGGTGGCTAGGTGGGAATTTACGCTTTCTCTCAAATGTTTGTGAGATGGAGAGCTGAACGCTGCCGTGTGACATGGTTGAGATGCTTGGTGACGAAGGTGGTGGTGGTGTTGGTGGTACATCCCCTGTTTGCTGGGCGGCAGGTGCCAACATTCCTCCAGAGGCGGAGGAAGAGGCCGAGGCGGCAGCAGCAGAAGAGGCCGAGGCGGCAGCAGCAGAAGAGGCCAAGGCGGCAGCAGCAGAAGAGGTAGCAGAGGGAGCCTGAGTGACTTCCTTGTTTTTAAGGTGTTTACTCCACTGCAGTTCATGCTTTGCATGCAGGTGCCTGGTCATGCAGGTTGTGCTAAGGTTCAGAATGTTAATGCCTCGCTTCAGGCTCTGATGGCACAGCGTGCAAACCACTCGGGTCTTGTCGTCAGCACATTGTTTGAAGAAGTGCCATGCCAGGGAACTCCTTGAAGCTGCCTTTGGGGTGCTCGGTCCCAGATGGCGGCGGTCAGTAGCAGGCGGAGTCTCTTGGCGGCGGGTGTTCTGCTTTTGCCCACTGCTCCCTCTTTTGCTACGCTGTTGACTCGGTCTCACCACTGCATCTTCCTCCGAACTGTGAAAGTCAGTGGCACGACCTTCATTCTATGTGGGGTCTAGGACCTCATCGTCCCCTGCATCGTCTTCCACCCAGTCTTGATCCCTGACCTCCCGTTCAGTCTGCACACTACAGAAAGACGCAGCAGTTGGCACCTGTGTTTCGTCATCAGAGACTTGCTGAGGTGGCATTCCCATGTCCTCATCATCAGGAAACATAAGTGGTTGTGCGTCAGTGCATTATATGTCTTTCACCGCTGGGGAAGGGCTAGGTGGATGCCCTTGGGAAACCCTGCCAGCAGAGTCTTCAAACAGCATAAGAGACTGCTGCATAACTTGAGGCTCAGACAGTTTCCCTGATATGCATGGGGGTGATGTGACAGACTGACGGGGTTGGTTTTCAGGCGCCATCTGTGCGCTTTCTGCAGAAGACTGGGTGGGAGATAATGTGAACGCGCTGGATCCACTGTCGGCCACCCAATTGACTAATGCCTGTACCTGCTCAGGCCTTACCATCCTTAGAACGGCATTGGGCCCCACCATATATCGCTGTAAATTCTGGAGGCTACTGGGACCTGAGGTAGTTGGTACACTAGGACGTGTGGATGTGGCAGAACGGCCACGTCCTCTCCCAGCACCAGAGGGTCCACTAACACGACCATGTCCACGTCCGCGTCCCTTACTAGATGTTTTCCTCATTGTTATCGTTCACCACAACAACAAAAATATTATTTGGCCCAATGTATTGAATTCAAATTCAGGCCTTTTTTTACAGACACCTAACACTATCTGGCTATCTATTTAGGTACCGTATTACACTAATACAGGCACAGCAGTAACCACAGATTTAGCTTACTATGAATTTGAGGCCTAGTATTTAGGCGCTGTTTGACAGGTATACGTTTTACGGACAAAATTAGACTGGGATATGCACAGTAGCGTGTGTGTGAAGTTATTGAGAATGACCCTATCAGCACCTTGATTCTGATATACCCTTTTAGGGATGTATTTAAAGTAGGCCTGATACAGCAGAAACCACTAAATTAGGAAATTGCTAAATTGGGAATTGTATTTCAACCCAGAACAAAAAATGTGCTTTGACGGACACTAAATAACTTGCCCAGCCACAACAGTACAGCAGTAACGACAGATTTAGCTGGATATAAATTTGAGGCCTAGTATTTAGGCGCTGGGTGACAGGTATAGGTTTACTGACAGAATTAGACTTGGAAATGCACAGTAGCGTGTGTGTGAAGTTATTCAGAATGACCCTATGTGCACCTTGAATCTGATATACCCTTTTAGGGATAGATTTCAAATAGCTCTGATACAGCAGAAACCAATAAATTAGGAAATTGCTAAATTGGGAATTGTATTTCAACCCAGAACAAAAAATGTGCTTTGACGGACACTAAATAACTTGCCCAGCCACAACAGTACAGCAGTAACGACAGATTTAGCAGGATATAAATTTGAGGCCTAGTATTTAGGCGCTGGGTGACAGGTATAGGTTTACTGACAGAATTAGACTTGGAAATGCACAGTAGCGTGTGTGTGAAGTTATTCAGATCGACCCTATGTGCACCTTGAATCTGATATACCCTTTTAGGGATAGATTTAAAATAGCTCTGATACAGCAGAAACCACTAAATTAGGAAATTGCTAAATTGGGAATTGTATTTCAACCCAGAACAAAAAATGTGCTTTGACGGACACTAAATAACTTGACCAGCCACAACAGTACAGCAGTAACAACAGATTTAGCTGAATATAAATTTGAGGCCTAGTATTTAGGCGCTGGGTGACAGGTATAGATTTACTGACAGAATTAGACTTGGAAATGCACAGTAGCGTGTGTGTGAAGTGATTCAGAATGACCCTATGTGCACCTTGTATATTATATACCCTTTTAGGGATAGATTTAAAATAGCTCTGATACAGCAGAAACCACTAAATTAGGAAATTGCTAAATTTGGAATTGTATTTCAACCCAGAACAAAAACTGTGCTTTGACGGACACTAAATAACTTGACCAGCCACACCAGTAACGACAGATTTAGCTGGATATAAACTTGAGGCCTAGTATTTAGGCGCTGGGTGACAGGTATACGTTTACTGACAGAATTAGACTGGGATATGGCCAAAAAATAACCACACTACTGAAGGTTAAATGCACTTGGTGTGACATCTTGACCAACCACACTACTGAGGGTTAAATGCACTTGGTGACAGGCGCAGCTTGCCCCTGATGTAGTATATGGCCAAAAAATAAACAGACTATTGCTGGTTAAATGCACTTGGTGTGACAGCTTGACCAACCACACTACTGAGGGTTAAATGCACTTGGTGACAGGCGCAGCTTGCCCCTGATGTAGTATATGGCCAAAAAATTAACAGACTATTGCTGGTTAAATGCACTTGGTGTGACAGCTTCACCCTGATGTAGGCTTTAGCCAAAAAACAACCACACCATTGAGGGTTAAATGCACTTGGTGACAGTCGCAGCTTGCCCCTGATGTAGTATATGGCCAAAAAATAAACAGACTATTGCTGGTTAAATGCACTTGGTGTGACAGCTTGACCCTGATGTAGGCTTTAGCCAAAAAACAACCACACCATTGAGGGTTAAATGCACTTGGTGGCAGCTTGTGCTGGCGCAACACAAGACACAAAATGGCCGCCGATCACCCCAGAAAAAAGTGACTAAAAAACGCTCTTGGCAGCCTAAAAACAGTGAGCAATTCAATAGCAGCAGTTCAATCATCCACAGCTGCAGATCGATCAATAGATGGAGTCTTTTGGAGGAGTTAATCAGCCTAATCTCGCCTTACTGTCGCAGCTGCAACCTCTCCCTACGCTAATCAGAGCAGAGTGACGGGCGGCGCTATGTGACTCCAGCTTAAATAGAGGCTGGGTCACATGGTGCTCTGGCCAATCACAGCCATGGCAATAGTAGGCATGGCTGTGACGGCCTCTTGGGGCAAGTAGTATGACGCTTGTTGATTGGCTGCTTTGCAGCCTTTCAAAAAGCGCCAAGAAAGCGACGAACACCGAACCCGAACCCGGACTTTTGCGAAAATGTCCGGGTTCGGGTCTGTGTCACGGACACCCCAAAATTCGGTACGAACCCGAACTATACAGTTCGGGTTCGCTCATCCCTAGCCAGGAGTTGCCCCAGTAGGTCTCAAGAAGCTTCTGGATTGTTTCTCTCGGTTAGACGTCCCAGTGTCCCATAAGAAGGTTGAGGGTCCGTCCACTGTCATCACCTTCCTTGGCATTGTTTCAGACTCGCAGAACATGCTAACGAAGTTACCCACAGATAAACTGGTCCGGATCAGGGAAGTGATACACAGGTTTCACGGTTACTACTATGACCACTAAGGCCGAGTTACAATCACTGTTGGGCATGCTGAACTTTTCCATGCGTATAATCCCACAAGGCAGGTTATTCATTTCTCGTCTGTTGACACTCCTCCCCTCAGCACCTTGTCAGGACAGCCTGGTGCATTTAGACAGTCTGGCTCTAGCGGATCTTCACATGTGAGATCACTTTCTCCACCAGTGGAATGGAATTTCCCTTTTCATTCCCGCAATATGTAATAGTTCTCCTGTAATTTTTTCTGACGCAGCTGCAAGTTCAGGGTTTGCAGCCATTTTTAGCACCCATTGGTGCACCCAAATGGCGAGTGGCCAGTCGAAGTCAGACGAATCCCGGGTTTCTTGCAGACCTCAGCACTATTTGAGTTGTATTCCATTGTCGCGGCCGCCCGTGTTTGGGGTAGCAATCGGTCTAATTGCTCAGTTTTGTATGTAACAGATAACGCAGCTGTTATCAATATTTTAACCAGCGGTTTGTCTAAGTCCTTACATATTATGAGTCTCCTGAGGCGTCTAGTACAACTTTCATTAATACATCATTTCCATTTCAGTTGTGCACACTTGCCTGGTACACAAAACATGGCAGCGGATGCCTTGTCACGAGCTAATACCTCCCTTTTCTTTCAGATCATGCCAGAAGCGGACATCACAGGTGCCATGATTCCTCTGCACGAGTCACTAGTCCTGGTCTAACTGAACACCTAGCTACTGCTCAGATGTTGCTTGCTAAATCTCTCTCACCTAATACGGCCAGAGCTTACCACACAGGGTGTAACACATTTTGTAGGTTCCAGGAGCGGTTCCCTCAGAGGCAGTCCAGCTTTGTAGAATAGGTTCTTGCTTAAAGTTATCCCATAATATGGTTAGGTCCTACCTAGCAGGGGTTCAGGACTTTCTGGCGGTGAGCTATCCGGATCGGAGTTCCTTATTCTCTGTCCACTCTGTTAAGGCCGCTTTGAGGGATCTGGGTAAATGTAGCGTGAAAGGACGGGTCCGTAGACAAGCCTTTTCAGGTCAGGTTTTACGTGATCTCGCCTTAGACAAGGGTCCTTATGGGTTCCTCCTTAGCCTTGTGCTCAAAGCTGCTATTTATTTGGCCTTTTATGGGTTTTTGAGACCTGATGAGTTCACGGGCTTCTCCAACAGCAGTAAGTTTGTATAAATTAGCCAACTGATTCCGAGTGTTGAGGGTTTCTCTATACTATTGCCAGTGTCGAAAATGTCACAGGTGGGTCCTCCGGCTCAGGTGTCATTCTTCCCCACAGTACACTGTTGGTGCCCCGTCCATGTACTGCATCAGTTACTGGCAGCATTAGATGGCCTTGGGCCGAGTAGTCCATTATTGCCTTTCGGCCAATCGCCTCTCACAACCCACCAGTTTGTGTCCCATATACGCCCCTTGTTGGCCAGCTTAGGTGTGGATCCAGCTTCGGTGTTGGGTCATTCCTTCCGCATCGGGGCTGCATCCACAGCTTCAAAAAATCGTCATCCAAAAGTTAGGTCGCTGGCAGTCATCGTGTTTTAGCAGGTATATTCCTCATCCTAAGGTCGAAATGTTGCTTGCTTTTCAGAATATGGTTCTGTAATTTGTGTTCTAATAAAGGAAATCCTGCCTTTCAGTTTGCTGTTTTTTGCCCTCTATTCAGGCATCCCTACATCGCCGCGGTTACGGCATAATTCTAGCCGCTTTAGAGTTAAGGGGGCCGTACATGGGGTCAGATCCTTCTCGCCATCATTAACGACGACCACAAGTGTAAAGGCCGATTTATTGGCCTGCATTTGTGGGAGGGGTGTAGCTGCCTTTATACCCGGCATACACCCCTCCCTTAAAGAATGTCTCGTCTTCGTTTCCCCCTCCCACCCTCCCTTTCATATTACTACTCTTAAGGGGATGCCCTCTATTCAGGCATCCCTACATTGCCACTGTTATGGCATAATTCTAGCCGCTTTAGAGTTAAGGGGGCAGTAGTTGGGGTCAGTTCCTTCTCGCCATCATTAACCACGACCACAAATGACAGTATGTACATAATGCACAGTGGCATCAAAAAAGCAACAAAGGTTTGGTGCCAGAAATCACCATGCAAGTTAATGCACAGCAACACCTGTATCAAAAAGGTGCACGGCGGCACCAATGAAACCCAGTGTCCTACCCTACAGATGATGGAATCTTCAGACACCTTTGTTTTGAGGTTTCTTGGCAGGATGGTCCGGTTCAATAGTTGGAGGTCCTAGAAATAAGAGGGAGTCACAGGAAGGTAATCCTATATGTCCCTGGATGACCTTATGGTATGGGGCCTTACAATAATCCTGTTAGAGCAAGTGCCAGACAAGTGCAGAGAGGGGCGGCGCTAGATCCCGAGACAGCCCTAAGGTACGGGTGCTGTGCTGGTCTCACACACTATGCAGGGTGTCCCCATTGGGTTTGAATGAACAGCTGTGTTTCAGCAGTTTCATTTGAGGCTATTAATATTAATTGTGTTTTATCACCCATTGAATAGGTACACCCATTGTCACAAATCTGTGTGTTTACTTCTGTGCACCACCTATCTTAGGTTTTGGTCTTGCTGACTTATTTACCTCTTGATATCTAAATGCCATTTAATGCCCCCCATATGTAGCACTGTCCTATATCCAGGACCCCGAGGTTGCACATTGTCGCTAGCTTGTTCCGGTTGCCTGACAACAAGCTGCAATCAGGTCACAAGCTATTGAAGCATCCTACGTCAGTGATTCGACTTTTCGCCTCGTATTGATGATGCGCGATGTATCCGCTAGTGTCATCAATGAACTCCTCCTCAGGCAGGCACTCTTGGTATCGAGCGCCTGCCGCGCATGCGCGGTTTAGCGCCAGCTATCACGTCTGACGTCACCGCGCTGCGTCTCAGGCCTCGTTATGAGACTGGGTCTGTATTTAAATCCCGGGAGGGTGGCTGTCGGCAGACAGGTTATCTTACTGCCTCAACAGATACACCGGCCCACCGGACTGGCGGTTTCCTTCTCATCACAAGGTTCCCCCACTTTCTGGCATTTAGAAGTGGAGCTTACATTTTGGGCTACCACTTCTATTGAAACAGCCTGAACTATCTTTCTAGCATCTATTCACATTATGTACTAGAATCCATTTGTACATTGACTTAACTTTTTGCCCTTCTGGATATGGTGTCTTTTCCTGTCCACTTCATGTTTCCCCCGATGAGAGTAAAATCGAAACATGCATGTAGGGACTAGCTGAACTAGGGCACTCTAGGGCCAAGTAGCTTGAGGGCAAGGTTCTGGACAGGGTTGTTCTTCTCAGAACAGGTGCTCCGTGGCTAGGACGTTAAGACCAGCACAGCACCCATACCTTAGGGCTGTCTAGGGATCTAGCACCCCCCCTCTCTGCACTTGTCTGGCACTTGCTCTATTTTACAGGATCATACTAATCGTGTGATTCTATCATGTCCGGATGAACCATACTATCTGGTAGGTTATTATTTTTTTGGTGCCGCCGTGCACCTCTATTTTGGAGATTTATCAAGTACTCTGATTATTTGAATATTGTTTCTGTTTTGATACATATTAAGGGATTATTATTAATCTGATTGATTAAAAGTTGTTTTTTACTAAGGATCACCGTTCATTCTTTTCAGTTTCTGTAACCCATGCTGATAACTATATAAATTGTCATACTGTATTTCCTTTATTGATTTATTACTTTGGGCATGGCAGGTTTTCTGGCAGGCGGCCTAAACACTGAGACGTGGTTGGCAGAAGCTAAGAAAGTCTTTTCAGATAAGACATACACACAAAAGAAATTTACTCCATCATTTAAAACAGCGTTTAAGGAGCTTAAGAAGCTATATCGCGAACATATCTTGAGCTGGTGGGAGGTGCAAAGTCTGGGCAATTACATAAGACATGGAATTGTTCCTAAGTGCTGGATTTAATGGTAGATGGGAACAACTTGCCACTTCCAGCTCTCTCAAGTTTTTGGAACTCCTACTAGAGGAAGAGAAAATGAATCTTGAGATCCTAAGTGAGAAATTGAAAACACAAATTGAGATTGCGAAATCTTTCTTGCAGGTTCCTGAGTTCCTGAATAAGGAAAAAAAAACTTCAGACCTCTGTCGAGAAATTTCAGTTCTATCTGCGTAATCTTAAACATCGGCAATTCAACTGCGATCTAGCAGAGTTCAAAGAGAACAAGGCCTACTTTGTTTTAAAAGAAAAACCTGCAGTAAAAGACGCGGCATCTGACCTCTTCTCTACTGAGACAGATATATCTGACAGTGACAGAGAACAGACTAACAAAAGTAAAACTAGAAACACATATAGAAGAGGGAGGGGTCGAGGAGGTAGAGGGAGAGGGCAACAGTCAGGTCCCCCCTCCAATGTTTTAGATCAGGGAATCTCATACCGTCTGAGGAATTGGTCAAACCAAAGGGACCAATAGGTCCCGAAATAATCAACTTATCACTTAGACCCCTCTCCAGTGTTGAAATGACTGTTCTCAGCAAGGCAATAAAAGATAAGGGCCACAGCAGCATGTCCATCCAATTCTTCTTTATTGTGCAAAACTCCAAGGCAATAGCAAATAGCAATGTTTAGGCTAAATGTAGCCTTTATCAAACATATGTTACAAGTGTACATATTCACATATAAATAGTAAAAATTAAACACTCCCACATTAATGATAGCCTAATGGGCAAATCAGTCGGCGAACACACAGTGAATCACAGAGGAATCTCACTACTATTTCCAGTGAGCATACGCCCGTCTACCTCACCTGTATCCGATGATCCATGACACACAGCGTTCCATTGTGGCAACTGCGCATCTCCGCACATGTCTTTCAGCCGCGACTGCGCATGCCCACGCACGTCACTCAGCTGCGACCATGACGTCATTCAGCCGCGACCGTGACGAATATAGCAAGATAGCGCGAGACCACACTAGCGGAGCCACAACCAATCAGAAGCGCCTGCAGCAACGGCATCCTGGCCGGCGTGCAAGTCATGTGATCAAGAAAAACCCTCACATGAACTCTATAATAGACATGTTGTGAATCGCGCTGTGTTGCTAAAGCGAAGCAGTACCAGATGGATATGATGTATAGGTCTCCAATATGAATCAAGGTATACAGGGAGGTGCATACGTCACAAAAGTAGGCTGTGCTCACACAATAAGAGACGCTCACTGTTCCAAACCTACAGTCATGGAAAAAATCCCAAAACTGTAGGTACAATTACATATATGTGTCACCACTATTAAAAAATATTTTACAAAGCAAGGGGCTCTCCTTCATACCGCACAGTGCTTTAATGATTTTATATGGGTTAAGGATCTGAATTTGTTTCTCCACAAGCTCCGGTGGTGTAAGTTATTTACGAATATGGACAAGCGCCAGTGTCGTGACCTAGGAATTCCCCTTGACATCCTTGATAATGTGAGAATTTTAAACAGCCTATCCGATTTAGATAACCAGGGGGAGGGGGAAGGACCTTTCACCTCCTTGAAGCATAAAAGCAAAAATATGCCACCACTCGGGGAGGTTTCATGTCTTCATCTTTCTTCAACTGGTAACTGATGATCTGTGTAAATTGCATACCTCAGGCCTGTTGCTCAATTTCTCCATTGAAGAGCAAGAAGCTATCACCGCTCTCAAAAATGATTCCACAATTACAATCAAACCCTCTAACAAGGGAGGGAATACAAATAATTATGAATACTAAGGATTATCACAAGATGTGTCGGCAGCTGCTTAGTGATGGTTTGAATTATGACATACTTGCGATTAATCCAATGGAATCTTATCTGGTTGAATTGCGGGACATTCTAGTTGAGGCAAAATCGTCAAAAACATTTCACAAGATGAATAAGATTTCCTATTTCCGAGATTTCCAGTTGTCGCCACTTTTTATAGCCTTCTAAAGGTTCATAAGGGTACTAACCCTCTAAAACGGCGACCCATTGTGTTGGGAGTATTGTCCAAAATTTGGGCAAATACATTGACAAGATACTCTTGCCCTTTGTTACATCATTACCCTCATATACACGGGACAGCATGGATTTGCTGAAGAGGATAGTTGGCATCGTACTGGACAAATGGTCGATACTTGCCAGTATTTGATGTCGAAGCCCTGTACTCATCTATTCCCCATGAGGCGGGACTTGAAGCTGTCAAATACTATCTTAGCGTGAGGGGACGACTATTTAACAAACATAATCAGTTTGTATTGAAACTTCTCAGGTATCTCCTTACCCATAATTTTTTTCCTTTTTGACAGCAAGTTATACCACCAGCTCAGGGGCAATGGAGTGTTCTTGCGCACCGTCGTATGCAAATTTTCTCTTGGGCTGCTGGGAGGCCACCACAGTGTTCACTGATGTGTTGTCATCATGTACCGGGCCCCTTTTGTTGTCAGCCAGGTACATTGATGACATATTTATCATCTGGTCAGGGACTGATTTGGCCTTTGTGAACCTTGTGGAAGAGCTCAATCACAATCAAATTGGATTACGTTTCACATATGAGATGAATAGTAATAGCATCCCCTTTCTTGACATCCTGATCTCTAAAAATAACTCGGATGAACTAGCTACGAGTATTTACCGTAAACCTACATAAACTAATTTGGTTCTACACTGGAAGAGTAGCCACCCCCAACCTCTGAAAAGAGGGATACCACGGGGGCAATATCTGCTCTTGAGAAGTAATTGCTCAAAAAAATCTGAGTATGTGGATCAGGCTAGGATCCTCCGCAACCGGTTTTTAGTGAGAGGTTACCCAGATTCAGTACTAAGGCCAGCATATCAAAATGCCCTGTCATCAATACGTACTAAACTATTGGTCCCTAAAATGCTTAAAATGAGAAACCTCGAGCAGATCACTATGCACCTAGACTGACATATCAGCAATGTTCAGCATTGCAGAAATTGTGAGAACAACAAATTGGAATGACAGCAAGAGGTGCGCAGAGGCAAACCCCTGCATGGACAGATTGTCTGATTCTGTACTGCAAGTGAAATAGGACCTCACATCCCAAGCCTAGGGAGGAAACAATATTGACACAAACCATCAGAAGGCATTTGCTTGACATTAGGCTGTGAACCAGAGGTCCAGCTACAGGTGTTTCTTTCAAGTATATCAATGACTGCGAAAGGTGCACCACAATGATATGCAACTGACAATACTGGCTAATCCCTCAAGCTGATGTTAAGATCTGAGACTTTGGCCAATGTATTCCTGTCAGGAACACATCGGAGCCCTTTTACACCACCGTCAAGGTATTTCAGCGTGGCATGGGTTCCTACCACTAGACTACCTACGGTGTGTGAACATGGTCTGAGAGGTGCTAAGAGACCACTTACAGCCAAGCTCCCACATACCTCCATAGTGAGATCACTCAGGCAGTGGGAGAGATGATAAGGCTGTATGCCCCACCTATAACAGGCCATGTGGCAAAGGCTACCAGGTGCAACAGAATTCTACCAGCAGTACGCAATGGCACATTCTAAACATATCAAGAAAAATAACTGAAATAAAGTGGCCTAAATGAGAAGAAATGGTTTTTGAGAATTTCCTCCCTTTTAGGCCACTTTGTTTCAGTTATTTTTCTTTCAAGTATAATAAAAGCTTGGCATTATATTGATTTGGTCATGGAAACAGTGGTATGGCTGTTTCTCCAAAGTGTGCCAGGAGTTGTCTATTTTCAACAGTACAAAATCAGATAACATGCTGCTTGTGCTGCTGTGAGCAGTCTGCATTGCCTAAACATGTTACCCTGGCCTGCAGCATCTCTATGGGACCGTATTGATTGACAAGTGCAAAGGTTGCTGCCAGCATTGGATCTTGATGATCTGAGTGCCTAAGTGCATTCCTTAGACAACCATTAATAACCTCAATGATAGCATGCAAAGTTGTGTAAGTGCGTGTATTACTGAGCGAGGCACTTATATGTGACAGTGGTTAAATCTGTGTTTTGAATATTTAGTTTCCATTTTTATCATTTGCATATCATTAACATGTTGTCACGGTCCCTCAGGTGACTGATGTCAGGAAATCAAGGAGATTGGCTGAGCGTGGAGTAATCTAACAGGTTCCTTGATTTCTCTTGATTCAGTATTGATAAGGTTAATGACCACTTCCCTTTCTCAGCTGTTGCTCAGTGGTCATCACTTCTACCCTTTATAGTCTCACCCCACTCTTCTGGCTATGCGGTTGATGGCTTCATTTGGGTTTGGCTGAGCTGGTGTTCCTGTTCTTCCATCTCTACAGAAGTTAAGTGTTGTGTTTGTTTGCATTTGTTATATTCCCTGTTGTTGTATCTGGGCCTGAGACAGAGACTTCCATTCGTCCATCTGGAAATCAGGGCCTAAGTATCCTGCTTATGAATATTCCTACCTTCAAGGTCTAGTCATATTGATAGGTAGTCAGGGCCCAGATTAGGGTTGTCTAGGAGGCGACCTGTTTCTTCCCTAGTTTCCAGGCCCTGTTATTGTTCCCCTTCCCTCCTGTGTTCAGTGTGGAGTCCACCCCAAAGAAATCAATACATGTAGTTTGTAGTTCACTGAATTACATAGGTGAACATGTTTATTGAAAAACACACAATACCCATTAAGATCCAGTTGAAAGATTTCCAGTGGACCTATCTGCTCTAGGGACATACCTGTATCGTTGATCAAGCACCAAAGTGCTCGGGTGCTCGGGTGCTCTGGCCGAACACATCGGGAAGTCAATGGGAGAACCCGAGCATTAATCCAGGCACCCCCTGCTCTGAAGAGGGAAGGGTGCCTGGTTCACAGGAAAAGGTCAGAAATTTATGTAAACAGCACTGAAATGGTTCAGGAACAGCATGGGGAGGATGTCTCGATGCATCTTGGACTCCCAGGTTGCTGCTGGGAACCATGTTGTGCAAGTAGTACGCCACTTTTACAGACTGACAATAATATGCACAAAACAAAAAATGTATTACAAGGAAGACGTACTCCAATACTACCTGTATATCACATAATGGAGGGCCTCATTCACATTGTGGTACAATAGTTCAGGTAGTGGGACTCCTACACTCATAAAGCCTATGCACTAAGTGAAAGGGCTGCCAAAAATTACAAGGAACCGGCACTTCAAAACACCCTTTCTTACACATAAAGGAAGGCATCATACACACCCTTGAAAAATTATGATTGATGGCCTGCTGATGACCCTCAAAAACATTTGGAGGAAGGGCCTGCTGATCTGACCATTTAAACCATTAGGGGCGAGGGCCTGCTGCCGCATTGGTGACTCTAGATAACTCTGGGCGACTGCACGTCCCTGTGACGGCTACGATCCATTCGGATGTCTGCCCTATCAACTTTCGATGTTCTTTTCTGCGCCTACCATGGTGATCACGGGTAATGAGGAATCAGGGTTCGATGCCGGAGAGGGAGCATTCCTAATTGTGAACCACCAAGAGAGGGTGGGACAAGTTATTAAAGCACAAGCGTCCAAGGAAGGCAGCAGGGGCAATTATCCACTCCCGACTCGGGGGAGGAAGTGACGATAAATAGCAAGAGGCCCTGTTATTGGAATGAGTACACTTTCGGTTCACGAGGATCAATTTGAGGGCAAGTCTGGTCCCAGCAGCCAACTTGCTCCCGACTTCCACAGCGTTCACCCATTGTGCCATCATGGTGAGGATTGTGTTGACCAGACTCTTGGCTACTGAGACTGGAATTGTAAATGATGACTCTAGAAAACGTCTAGGCGATTGCACGATCCCGTGACGGCGACAATCCATTTGGATGTCAGCCCTATCAACTTTGGAGCAATTTTGCAACAAAGACCTTCTGATATAGCACCATTTTTGCAACATAGCAACATCTTTGTAGCGTGGGTCGAGAAGGGTGAACAACCAGTAATCCATGTTGCCTAAAATGCGTATAACGTGCTGGGTTGTGGGAAAGGCAGCCTAACATGAAGTCAGCCATGTGTGCCATGTGTAAAAGGTTGTAGGTGAGGGCCTACAGGGGAGATGACCCTGTAAAACATTATACGCGTGGGCCTGCAGGTGAGCTGACCCTGTAAAACATTATTTGTGAGGGCCTGCAGTTGAGCTGACCCTGTAAAACAGTATATGCAAGGGCATGCAGTTGAGCTGACCCTGTAAAACATTATATACGAGGGCCTGCAGGTGAGCTGGCCCTGTAAAACATTGTATGCGAGGGCCTGCAGTTGAGCTGACCCTATAAAACATTATATGCGAGGGCCTGCAGGTGAGCTGACCATGTAAAAAATTATATGCAAGGGCATATATGCGAGGGCATTATATGCAACGAATAAGCATGTTGATATGATGGAAGAGGAGGAGGAGGAGGAGAGAAGGAAGATTCAACCATATACCCTTTTGTGTGGTGGAAGGGGTGCATGGGATTACAGTGTATTTAGTACATTACATTGCATTACAATACATTTAAAGTGGCTTTGTTCATCCGCTTTCCTCTGGTGGAGTCGAGAAGTCTGGGGCAATCTAGGCCTTGTTCATTTTTATAATAGTCAACCTGTCAGCATTTTCAGTTGACAGGCGGATACTCTTATCTGTTATAATGCCACCAGCAGCACTAAATACCCGCTCAGACAAAATGCTGGTGGCAGGGCAGGCCAGCACCTCCAAGGCGTAGAGCGCCAGTTCGTGCCACGTGTCCAGCTTGGACATCCAGTAGTTGTAAGGCATAGAGGGCCACTGAGGACGCTGACACGGTCTGCTACATACTCCTTCACCATCTTCCAAAACTTTTCCCTCATTGTGACACTAGACCGCGCATCAGGGTAAGGGTGCTGGCGGGGTGTCATGAAACTGTCCCAGGCTTTGGAGAGTGTTGCCCTGCCTCTGTTGGAAGTGCTCTGTGTTCCCCTTGTCTCCCCTTCTCGGTTGCCCAAGGAAGTACGGACTCTGCCACCAGCATTGTCAGATGGAAATTTTTGGAGCAATTTTTCAACAAGAACCTTCTGGTATTGCACTGTTTTGCTCGTCCTCTCTACCTGAGGAATGAGAGATGAGGAGTTCTCTTTGTAGCGGGGGTTGAGAAGGGTGAACACCCATTAATCTGTGTTGTCTAAAATGTGTATAACAGGTTGCGGGAAATGCAGCCTAACATGAAGTCAGCCATGTGTGCCAGAGTACCAACAGGTGAGACTTCGCTGTCATCATCAGAAGGATCACTCTCAATCTCCTCATCCTCTTCCTCCTCTTCTGCCCACCCACGCTGAACAGATGGAATTAAACTTCCATGGGTACTACCCTCTATAGCAGAGGCAACCGTCTCCTGCTCCTCCTCCTCTTCATTGTCCAATTTGCGCTGCGAAGACGGACGGAGGGTGGTCTGGCTATCACCCTGTTTAATGTCTTCCCCCATTTCCTCGTTTGCCACAGTTAGAGCTTTGTCCTTAATTGTGAGCAGCAATAGTTTAAGTAGACACAGAAGTGGGATGGTTACGGTGATAATATCGTTATCGCCGCTCCGCATCTGTGTTGATTCCTCAAAGTTTCTTAAAACTTCAGAGGTCAGACATCCATGCCCACTCCTCGCTTCTGATTAGCGGAAGCTGACTGGAAAGGCGACGACAATATTCCAATACTGCACTCTGCTGCTCACAAAGCCTGGCCAACATGTGGAATGTGGAGATCAAGCGCGTGCTCACGTCACAGAACAGCCGGTGAGCTGGCAAGATAAAGCGCTGCTGCAGCTTTGACAGACCGGCTGAAGCTTCCGATGACTTGCGGAAATGTGCACACACACGGCGCACCTTCACCAGTAGCTCAGGCAAATTGGGGTAGGTTTTGAGAAACCGCTGAACCACTAAGTTTAAGACGTGGGCTAGACATGGGAAGTGTGTGAGCTTGCCGAGCTCCAAAGCAGCCACCAACTTACGGCCATTATTGCACACAACCATGCCTGGTTGTAGGTTGAATGGCGAGAGCCACAGCTTAGTCTAGTCTATTATCCCCTGCAACAGCTCTGCGGCTGTATGCTGTTTGTCCCCTAAGCATATCAGCTTCAGCACGGCCTGTTGACGCTTCGCCACTTCAGTGCTACACTTTTTCCAGCTACCGGCTGATGGCTGACTGGTGCTGCAAGCTGATTATTTGGAGGTGGAGTGGAGGAAGAGTAGTAGGAGAAGTGCGGGTTGGAGCTATTTACGTAGGTGCTGGTGGAAACTCTGAAGGAATTAGGGCCCGCAATCCTTGGCGTCGGTAGCAGCTGTGCCATACCGGGGTATGACTCGCTCCCGGCCTCCACAATGTTTACCAAGTGTGCCGTCAGGAAAATGTACCGTCCCTGGCCAAATGCACATGTTCATGTGTCCGTGGTTACGTGGACTTTCCCAGTAACTGGGTTGGTTCAGGGCACGTGTGACATTTCGGGACACATGTTGGTGTAAGGCGGGCACGGCCCACCTTTAAAAATAGTGGTGGCTGGGGACAGAGTACCGCAGGACGGCCGCCGACATCAGGATGTGGAAGGCCTCAGTGTCCACAAGACTAAATGCCAACATTTTCAGCGCCAGTAATTTTGAAAGGTGTGAATTTAGTGCTATGACCTGTAGGTGGGTGGCTGGGTATTTTTGCTTAGGTTCAAATGCCTGGGGTAAGGACATTTGGACGCTGCGCTGGGACAGGGAAGTGAATGTAGTCGCTGATTGTGCTTGTGAAGGTCCAGGCGCAGGGCGGGAGGCAACCTTGCCTGCGTCTTCGACAGTCGATTGGCCAGCACGTAACATGTATTGGCACCCTAAAAATTAGATTGTAAGGTGTCATTGTCTGTACATTGCAGCAGGGGGACTATTGAAGGCCCCCAGACCTGCCCTTAGTGTATGCCTGCCCAAGGTGCAGCCTGATAGTGCCAAGTGACGGTATAATGCCTAGTACTACATAGGTAGTACAGTGTCCCTTCTGGGACTAATACATTGTTAAAAAGAGTAAAATACATTTTTATTAAACAGTTTAAAAAAAATTATACATTTGCCCATTCAAAAAAATGCTTTGTCCATGGAAAAAATTACATCAATAAAAACCCCTCCACATATTTGGTACTGCAGCATCCATAAAAACCTCACTATTCTACACAATTATCATGTAGGTTATCCCACATGGTGAACACCTTAAAAAAAAAAAATACCAGCAAATGCCAGCATTACTGTTTTTGTGTATTTATCACAAAAAACACTAAACGTAATAAAAAGCTATCAAAATGTGTTACATACCCCAAAATGGTACTAATGAAAATGATGCCATCCTGCAAAAATGAAGCCCTAACATATCTCTGTATAATAAAAAATTAAAAGTTATGGGTCATGGGATGTGGGGATGCAAACACATTTTAAATGATTCTTTTTGTGCAAAAACAGTAAATCTTAAATCTATCTATTTATCTATTGATCTATCTATCAATCTATCATTGCTGTTATCGCACTGACCCAAAGTGAACGTTGCAAAATTTACAAAGCAAAAAGTCAATGGTTTGATTAATAACTACAACTTGTCCTGCAAAAACAAGCTCTCATACAGCTTCATCAGCAGAAAAATAAAAATGTTATAGCTTTTGGAATGCAATGATCATAAAAAAATAAAAAATGCTTGGTCACTAAGGCCCCAAAAGGAAGGGGTTAGCTATGTATACAATAGTGATCATGTATAGATGCATCTATTCCATTTATTTATTTTATGCCCTACTATATTCTACAGTGCTTTACAGACATTAGGATCCAACTGTCCCCAATGGGGCTCCCTATCAGCATGTCTTTGGAGTGTGGGAGGAAACCCACACAAACACAGGGAGAACATACAAACTCCATACTTATGTTGTCCTTGGTTGGATTTGAACCTAGGACTCCAGTGCTGCAAGGCACCAGTGCTAACCATTGAGCCACTATGCTGCCCATGTTTAATATGTACAATCCTGTGCCTGACTGCTTGCAACACCAGCTCCCACACCTAGTGGAGGAAAGGACAGAGGCAGGTTGAGGACAGGTGAGGGCACAGGGCCTGCTCAAGGGCCATGCCAACTAAGGGTTGTGTCTTACGAGCCCACCGGCTCTTGGCTGGGGGTGTCTGATGTCACTTGGGATGAAGTGGTTGACCGAGATAACCAATCAAGAAGCGCTGGGTTGCTGGTCAAGACACGACTGCTAGATGACACCCGGAGCACAGGCTTCTCACTGCGATTCCCGCTGCCACACCCTCTTACTCTGCTGCGACCTCTGCCTGCGCCAGAAACCTTTAGGTCTCTGCCACTGCTCTGTGCATGGCCTGGCATTCTCTATCTAACTTAGTTTTAGCTGAACTAAATAAATTAAAAGTTAATTAAAAGACCCCAAAAAGCAACAAATATATTTTTCTTTCTATACTGAAATAGTCCACTAAATGCTTTCACCGCAAATAACTGCAACAGTGAAGATTTCTGTACTAAATGGGCTGCTGAATAAGTTGAGTTTAAAGAACCAGAGTACTGGTGCTGAGTGTGATTATGTGGGAGTGATTGCAGGTTGGAGGGGGAGGTTTGAAGCGGAGGTCCCTGAGAGTTAAGTATTTGCATTTTGGTAATGCCATTTAAACCCATTTTTTTCTCTGGTGCTATTAGCACCTGGCTTGTGCTTCCAGGTGCTATTAATTGCACCACTGAACTCTCCAGAGCTTGCTGTACTAAGTGGGCTGCTGAATAAGTGGAGTTAAATAGCCGGAGTTTAAGACAAGGAGCAAGAAACTAAGATTTGATAGATTTTCCTTGTGTGTTGTTGGCTTGATTCTAGACAGTCCTCCAACTGCAGCAGACAGGGTCTAAATCAAAACTCATATTTACTGTTTTCCTTCTTTACTGTTCATCCCCATTTAAACATGTGCTCCATAGACAATGCTACTAAGTGTGTGTCCTGTGCAATGTATGCAAGCCTTGAAGAGACATTCAAAGGTGAATACATTTGCACTAGATGCAATCATGTTGCATATTTGGAAGCTCAGATCTTGGATCTAAATAAGCAGCTTAAAAAACACTTAGGGGTATTGCAGACCTGGAGAGAGGCTTGGACCTCACTGTGCAGGCACTGACTGGGGTCAGTGAAATGGAGATGCGAGGAGAAGGGCAAGATCAGGACTATCAGGTCAGCAGTTGGGTTAATAAGGGAATAGTGCGAGGGAGGCTAGTCCTGAGCTGGTACGCCCTAGTAAATATGCCTGTTAGGCTGATATTAGGGATGAAAGCCCAGGGCCAGCAACACTGCAGCAGGGCACTTTCTCCTAGCAACCAGGAGGATGCCCCCTGCAGGAAGGATGGGAAAAGGAGTGCAGCAAATGTTAGACAGATGCTGGTGTTAGGAAACTCTATTATTAGGAGGACAGACCGGGTCATCTGTCACCGAGACCGTGAATGCCAAACAGTGTGTTGTCTGTCAGGTGCTCAGGTTTGGCATATTGAGGATCAGATTGGCAGATTTCTGGGTGGGGCTGGGGAAGACCCGGCGGTCATGGTACACATTGGCACCAATGACAAAGTCAGGGGGAGATGGAAGGTCCTTAAAAATAATTTTAGGGAACTAGGATAGAAGCTCAAGTCTAGGACATCCAAGGGAGTGTTTTCAGAAATACTACCAGTGCCACGAGCGTCACCAGAGAGACAACGGGATCTTAGGGAGTTAAATAAGTGGCTCAGAAGCTGGTGCAGGAAGGAAGGGTTTGGGTTCATGGAGAACTGGGTTACAGGCTCTAGAGTAGGGACGGGCTGCACCTTAATGGGGAGGGTGCAACTGCTCTGGGGGAAAAAATGGTTAGATGACTGGAGGAGCTTTTAAACAAGGATCTGAGAAGAGGGTGGGGGGTCATACTAATAAGGAGGTAGATAGTGTAGAAAGAGAGTGGGATATAGGAGAGGACAGTGGGGATTTAGTGGGGGCTGGGGTTACTGAGGAAATTAGGGAAAAGACTGGGCAGAACTATACACCGAAGAAAAATAGAACTGCTGGTAACAAGAACCTGTTACATACAAACATCAACCAAGGTAAACCAAAAATCCTGGATATTCACTTTACAGGTAATAGCAATTTAAAATGTATTTTCACAAATGCCAGAAAGTCTAGCTAGCAAAATGGGGGGGGGGGGCTGAGGCTATGGCATTAGAAGAACACATAAATATAGTTGGTGTGGCTGAGCCATGGTTGGATTCTTCACATGACTGGGCTGTAAATATTTAGGAAAGACTGGGTCGATAGAAAAGGAGGTGGTGTGTGCCTGTATGTGAGTGATCTGAAGACAAGTGTGAAAGAGGCAATTATGGGTGAAGATTGTGAGAATGTGGAAACCTTATGGGTGGAAGTTCAAAGGGATATAAACACTGCAAAAATAATACTTGGTGTAATCTATAGACACCCTAATATCACAGAGGAGATAAAAACTCAATTGTATAACCAAATAGAGCGGGCTGCACAGGCTGGTACAGTGGTCATAATGGTATATTTTTACTGCCCAGACATTGACTGGGGACATGATTCTGCCTCAACCGCAAAGGGGAGAAGATTCCCCAACTTGCTCCAGAACCACTTTATGGGCCATTTTATAGAAGCTTCCACTAGGGGAAATGCTATGTTGGATCTGGTCATCTCTAATGATGCAGAGCTTGTTGGAAATTTTACTGTTCGAGAAACACTAGGTAATAGTGACCACAATATAATTATATTCCCCCTAAACTATAAGAAGCAAACTCTGTCAGCAGTGGCTATGGGGCCCTGTCCGGGCCGCCTTGTGTTGATTATGATTTTTTGTTTTTTTACACACACTGGCGTAACTAACTGCGCCCCGGCAGCGTGTGTGACAGTTTATTTTCAAGTTAGTTAAATATCGTGTTTAGGGCCCCTTCACAGCAGCAGCCTCGGCTGACCAGGCCCCCTCGGTAATGTGATCTAATCTTACTGTCTCCTGAAGTCTCCTGATGTGTCTGGGATTCAAACCCACAACCTCCAATGTATCAGTGGCAAAGCATTAACCCACACAGCCATAAAGGCTGCATTGTAACTGCCTGAAAATATATGAGACTTCTACTGTTAAAGCTGGCTAAGTGTACATCTATACACATGACAGCTGCCCCCAACACACCCAGCACTGCTATAGCTCTATATTACAGCTGCCCCAGCACACTCAGCTCTGCTATATCTCTATATGATAGCTGCCCCAGCACACCCAGCTCTACTACATCTATACACATGACAGCTGCCCAAACACACCCAGCTCTGCTACATCTATACACATGACAGCTGCATCAGCACACTCAGCTCTACTATATCTCTATATATGACAGCTGCCCCAGCAAACCCAGCTCTGCAACATCTATACACATGACAGATGCCCAAACACAGCCAGCTCTGCTACATCTATACACATGACAGCTGCCCCAGCACACTCAGCCATGCTATATCTCTATATATCTATCTACTGTATAGCAATACTTAGAGATATATAGATGTAGCAGAGCTGGGTGTGCTGGGGCAGCTATCATATATAGAGATATAGCAGAGATGAGTGTGCTGGGACAGCTGTCATATAGTGATATGCAGTGCTGGGTGTGTTTGGGCAGCTGTCATGTGCATAGATGTAGCAGAGCTGGGTTTGCTGGGGCAGCTGTCATATATAGAGATATATTAGAGCTGAGTGTGCTGGGACAGCTGTCATATAGAGATATAGCAGCGCTGGGTGTGTTTGGGCAGCTGTCATGTGTATAGATGTAGCATAGCTGGGTTTGCTGGGGCAGCTGTCATATATAGAGATATAACAGAGCTGAGTGTGCTGGGACAGCTGTCATATAGAGCTATAGCAGTGCTGGTTGTGTTTGGGAAGCTGTCATGTGTATAGATGTAGCAGGGCTGGGTTTGCTGGGGCAGCTGTCAAAAATAGAGATATAGCAAAGCTGAGTGTGCTGGGACAGCTGTCATATAGAGATATAGCAGTGCTGGGTGTGTTTGGGCAGCTGTCAAGTGCATAGATGTAGCAGAGCTGGGTTTGCTGGGGCAGCTGTCATATATAGAGATATAGCAGAGCTTAGTGTGCTGGGACAGCTGTCATATAGAGATATAGCAGTGCTGGGTGTGTTAGGGCAGCTGTCATGTGTATAGATGTACACTTAGCCAGCTATAACAGTCGAAGTCTCATATTTTTTCAGTCAGCAGAAAGGCCGCTCTTATGGTCTTGTGGTTAGGTGCTTTGCTTCTGATACAGAAAGTCATGGGTTCAAATCCCAGCAGAAACTTTTCTGAAATACAAGCACTGACTCCATATATGGACATACAGGAAGAGGCTGACATGGAGGTAAGTAGAAGTGTTTTTTTATTTTTTTAATACCCGACTGTTACTGCCATGGGGGGAGCAGGAGACACTTGATACTGGCACATGGGGGGAGGGGGGTTGGCACTTGATACTGCCACTTTGTTGGGGGGGAGATGGCACTATGATATACTGGGACATGGGGGGGGGAAGAGAGGCACTTTATACTGGCATGGGGGGTTGGCACTTGATACTGGGACATGGGTGGGTTTGGCACTTGATACTGGGACATGGGTGGGTTTGGCACTATGATACTGGCACATGGGGGGAGAGACGCACTTGATACTGCCACTTTGTTGGGGGGGTGGCACTATGATATACTGGGACATGGGGGGGGAGAGAGAGGCACTTGATACTGGCATGGGGGGGTTGGCACTTGATACTAGGAAATGGGTGGGTTTGGCACTATGATACTGGCACATGGGGGGAGGAGATAGGCACTTGATACTGGCACATGGGTGGGTTTGGCACTATGATACTGGCACATGGGGGGGGAGAGAGGCACTTGATACTGGCACATGATGGGGGGGCATCTATGGGGACACTTACTGGCACATTATTGGGGGGCATTATGGGGGACACTAGGCCGGCAGCCTATTAGAGGCTTGACACTGAGGGGCATCTACTGGGGCCTGGGGCACTATATATGGGGCATTTTATACTGGTACATTATGGGGGGCACTAGGAGGGAGGGGGGAGAGGAGCACTATGGGGGCATTTACTTGGGGCACTATATAGGGGTATTTTATACTGGCACATTATGGGGGCACTATGGGGACATTAGCTCAACTGGGGGCATTACAAGGGGGTATTTTTTGCACTGTCACATTATAAGGAGAATTATTTCTACTGGGGGGGGGGGGGCATTATGGTGGGCTTTATTACTCCCCCATGGTATGACCACCTAGTAGCAGCACCGGCCTCTCCCTGCTCTGCTATCCCTCTGCCCCTTCTCCAAATCCTTATTATGAAATCTTTCTCATTAGGGTAAAGCACATCAGCTCTGCCGAGCCCCCGGCCAAAGTGTGGAAGTGGCGTCCGAGATCCCCAAGGGTCAAGCCAAGTAATTGTAAGTTTTCATATGAAATATGTTTATGTTATACACATATAGCCTACACTGTGCCACTCAATATACAGTATACCGCTACACTGTGCCAAAGGAGTGGGGTTTACACAGGAGGAGGGAGGTGCGAAGCGCGCTGGGGGGGCCCTTACAAATATTTGCTGTGGGGCCCAGTCACTTCTAGTTGTGGGGCCCAGTCACCCCTGTCTGTCAGGTAGAGCAAAGACACTACATTTCAAAAAGGCTAATTTCCCTGGGTTGAGGACAGCATTTCAGGGCATATACTGTGAGCAGCTACTGTCACATAATAATGCTGAGGATAAATGGGAGAGCTTTAAATCCGCATTGAGTAATTGCACTAAAAAATGTATTCCTTTAGGTAACAAGTATAAACAGCTAACATTAAACCTCCATGGCTTATAGCTACTGTAAAAAGGGCAATAAATGAGCTGGATCGTTTGAAGATTACAAAGGGCTTAATAAAATCTGTAAAAAGAAGATAAAATTTGCAAAAATACAAAATGAACAGCAGGTAGCAAAAGAGAGCAAAAAAAATCCCTAAAAAATTATTTAAATATATAAATGCTTAAAAAAAACTAGGTCTGAGCAGGTAGGTCCACTAAATATGGTAAAGTCACTGAAGATAAGGAAAAGGCAGAGTTACTAAATGTTTTTTTTAGTTCTGTATATACAAAAGAAGAGAAAGGAGCTGATATCTGTGGTGCTGGGGCTGTTAGTACATCCATGTGCAGTGTCACTTTGTAGAGAGTGGTTTGATAAAGGTTAGGGTACGCTTACCACCTGTGGTTGTGAGGAGTCACAACCACTGTAGAGAAGCCTTGCTGGTAATTATAGTTTGACGACCAGCACACTGACTTGTTCCAGGCTGCAGCCGCAGTCACTCTGTGGTGCCCCAGTAGATGAGGTGTACACAGTGGAAGTATCAAAAGGAAAACTAGTAAAAAAAAACATATTTTGACCCCTTTTTTACGGCGCTTGCTTGGAAGTATTTAGACCCAAGTCATAGGACAGATAAGGGGTTAACTTTGCCCTCTTCTTCAGGACTGAATACACTTATGATACCTTGCTGTCTCCTGTCCTTTTTCACTGCTCCTTTACAGACAGTTGCTAGGGTTTGTTTGTGTCCAGTTAAGAAGACTGGAGGGGAAGCCCTTTATCTTTCCGATGACTTGCGTCTGAATCCTTCCATGCAAGCGCCAGAAAAAGCGGTCAAAATAAATTTTTTACCAGTTTTTCTTTTGATTCTTCCACTGTGCACACCTCATCTACTGGGGCAAAGTTATTTTATGCATCTTGGTAGTAATAATCTCTGTGCTTCATATGTCCTAGGTGATGCAACACTGGAAGAGTCACTTATAGAGAAAGATTGTGGTGTCCTTGTGGATAGTAGATTAAATTACAGCATACAATGTCAATCAGCTGCTTTTAAGGCCACTAGGATATTGTCATGCATTAAACGAGGCATGGACTCGCTGGGCAGGGATGTAATACTACCACTTTACAAAGCATTGGCGCGGCCTCATCTGGAATATGCAGTTCAGTTCTGGGCACCAGTCCATAGAAAGAACACTCTGCAGCTAGAAAAAGTACACAGGAGAGCGACTAAAATGATAAGGGGCACGGAGGGTCTTAGTTATGAAGAAAGATTAGAAAAATTGAATTTATTTAGTCTTGAGAAGAGGCGTCTAAGGGGGGGACATGATTAACCTATACAAATATATAAGTGAGTCATACAAAAAATACGGTGAAAAACTTTGCTCAAAAGACAAGGTCAGCATAAAGTTGATGACAGGTTCCCTCTAATGCTTATGAAAACGTGTAGAAATCTGAGTCTCAATTCCTTCTGGAATTTGCATCCCCACCTACCCCTTGGTTGAACTTGATGGACTTATGTATTTTTTCAACCGTATTAACTACAGTATGCAACTATGTATATATTTCTCTTTTTGTACTGAA
This sequence comes from Bufo gargarizans, assembly GCF_014858855.1. Lineage (NCBI taxonomy): Eukaryota > Metazoa > Chordata > Amphibia > Anura > Bufonidae > Bufo > Bufo gargarizans. Next base: position 419,802,210 of record NC_058080.1, on the reverse strand, counting down.
ATAGGCCACTAAACACTTTCAACACATATTAACTGCAACAGTAAAGTGTGTATATATTTTGCTTTTTATACTGAAATAGGCCACTAAATGCTTTTGCCACAAATAACTGCAACAGTGAAGTGCGTATATATTTTTATTTTTGTACTGAAATAGGCCACTAAACGCTTTCACCACAAATAACTGCAACAGTGAAATGCGTTTATATTTTTCTTTTCGTACTGAAATTGGCCACTAAACGCTTTCAACACATATAACTGCAGAAGTGAACTGAGAATATATTTTTATTTTTGTACTGAAATAGGCCACTAAACGCTTTTCAACATAGCACTTGCACCCCAATAACAATAGCAAATTGCTGTAATGACAGAGCTGTATAATTACTATTTGGATCCCCAAATAATCTTTCCCTGCACTTGTAAATCGCTTTTCTAGCACTGTCCCTAGAGTCTTTTGACATCTCTCCCTGCACTAAGATGCTGTGAAATGATTCCTCCCTATCCTTTCCCTGCACTTGTAAATCGCATTTCTGGCACTAGCGCCTTCTGACATCGCTCCCTGCACTAAGATACTGTGAAATGATTCCTTCCTATCCTTTCCCTGCACTTATAAATCATTTTTTCATTTTTTTTTTACAATTACGTTTTTCCAATTCCTGTCCCTAGTGCCTTCTCACGTCTGTCCCTGCACTCAGAACGCTGGAAAATGTCTGACTCTAAGATGGCCGCCATATTTACATCACAGGGCTGGCTGCTGATTGGCTGCATGCATGTCAGTCTGGGTGATCCCGCCTTCCCACACTTCCTTTCTGCATGTCCTCACACGTTCAGCAGCCATTTTAGGGAAAATTATATTCGTTAGCACGAAGCGCAAAGAAATTTGCATTCGTTGAAAATCGAATTTTTCCGGAAATTTGGATCGAATTCCACTTTGTCAGCTTTGATTCGCTCATCTCTAATCATAATTTTTCTGTATAGGAAAGATTTCTATAAGATATATAATTCTGGCTGCATGCAAGGGACTAAATGCATATGGAGAATCTGTACAGATAGTTTTGATCTTGATTTATCATGAAGGTGATTTTCCACGAGCTTCATGGTAACAAATACATTTTTCCTGAAATGGCAGTTAAAAAGAAATAATACATACCTGCCTTATCCGTTTGATCACGGAGAGGCCATCATGGCTATCTTAATTCAAGAAAATGTGCCAAATCTCGTGAGCACTGACGTATGATGTCAGTGCGTCATAATGATGGCCAGGTGTGGTGAGGTGAGTACTTTTTTTTTAATCCCTGAAACGCCTCAAGGTGACCCTCAGATGCCATGAACATTGTTGAATCTGAGAGCATCTGAGAGGGGTTCAATGATGGGGGCCGCACGATTGCCGTTCCCCTTTATTGGGCCTGCTTCCTACAACGTAATGTGATTTGTGACAAAGTACTTTGTAATAAAACAAATTTCTTCTTGAAGTTGCTCATCTTTAATGCTAATGGCTGCTGTATAAAATTCTTTGCAGTGGGCTTTCCTTTACTAGGTAATGCTATGACAATGTCCCTGTATCTGTATACCAGTCACTGACCCCACTTTGAAATTGCTGAATACTGACTTTGAAGTTATGATAGGTGACAGGGACTGTTGACTAACTTCCCTCAATATAGCCAGTCCACGAGTAGCTGTTATCCTACTAGGAGAACAAAAAGTCTTAGCCATTTTTGTACCAGGCAACTATTAAATAAAATAAAAAGACTGATACAGTTATCAGTCTTTTTATTTTATTTAATAGTTGCCTGGTACAAAAATGGCTAAGACTTTTTGATCTCCTAGTAGGATAACAGCTACTCGTGGACATCCAAAAATGAATCAGGGATAACATACAGTACATTTATAGAGCCCTATAGCAATAATGGTCCCTACCTTGCTGACAGAAACTAATATGTAGCAATGCAAACAATGGTGCCATATCAAATATGAAAGGAAACAAAGAGCTATTGCTCTTTTATTTTTTTTATCATTTTCGCTTCCAGGCCTCAAAACAGCTGTGCTGGCTTCTATGGCTATATGGCTACATCTATGATTACAATGTGCAAATAACACATTTTATATGTGCATTTTACTGTTTTATAGAACTTATCAACATCTGCAATCTACTTGGCCACACTCCCCATAACTCGGTAGTACTAACAACCTCCATTATATAAAATAAAATAGTACATTCTGCCAATACATTTATGGAAGGCAACTGAACCATACAATTATGTATTCTATGTGCAATCATCTAATGATTTCCAGAGTGGTAAATACCTATATTTTTGTGTAGAAAATTATACGTTAACTTTATTGTAATTCACTAAATCCTCTCATTTGGATATCAGTAAGAATGTGATGAACCCTTTAGACTCTGAGTATCTTCCCGTCTCTTCAAACTTATCAAGATTCCGGAAAAATGTAAATGACAATAATTATCTACTACTGAGCTCTAAATACTTTATTGTTAAAGTGGTAATTTTACATCAGGAGATTCTTTTCTTATTTTATCATCAGCCACCATTCCTCTTTCTCGTTATAGAAGTACAGTGCCTTGCAGAAGCATTCACCCCCTTGACTTTTTTCGTATTTTGTTACATTACAGCCTTAACTTCAATGTTTTGTTAATCTGAACTTTATGTGATGGTTTAGAACACAATAGTCTAAGTTGGTGAAGTGAAATGAGAAAAATATATAAATAAAACTGTTGTTTAGAAATAGAAAACAGAAAATTTGCATGTGCGTATGTATTCAGCCTATAAAAAGCTCTGGTGCAACCAATTGCCTTCAGAAGTCACATAATTAGCGAAATGACATCCACCTGTGTGCAATCTAAGTGTCACATGATCTGTCATTACATATACACACCTTTTTTAAAAAGGCTCCAGAGGCTGCAACACCTAAGCAAGAGACATCACAAACCAAACACTGCCATTAAGACCAAGGAACTCTCCAAACAAATAAGGGACAATGTTGGTGAGATGTACAAGTCAGGGTTAGGTTATAAAAAAATATCCAAATCTTTGATGATCCCCAGGAGCACCATCAAATCTATCATAACCAAATGGAAAGAACATGGCACAAAAGTAAACCTGCCAAGAGACGGCCGCCCACCAAAACTCACGGACCGGGCAAGGAGGGCATTAATCAGAGAGGCAGCACAGAGACCTAAGGTAACCCTGGAGGAGCTGCAGAGTTCCACAGCAGGGACTAGAGTATCTGTACATAGGCCGACAATAAGCCGTACGCTCCACAGAGTTGGGATTTATAGAGTTGCCAGAGGAAAGCCATTACTTTTAGCTAAAAACAAAAAGGCACGTTGTGGGTTTGCGAAAAGGCATGTGGGAGACTCCTAAAATGTATGGAGGAAGGTGCTCTGGTCTGATGAGAATAAAATTTAACTTTTAAGCCATCAAAGAAAACGCTATATCTGGCGCAAACCCAACACATCACATCACCCAAAGAACACTATCCCCACAGTAAAACATGGTGGTGGCAGCATCTTACTGTGGGATGTTTTTCAGCAGCCGGGACTGGGAAACTGGTCAGAGTTGAGGGAAAGATGGATGATGCTAAATACAGGGATATTCTTGAGCAAAACCTGCACCATTCTGTGCGTGATTTGAGGCTAAAATGGAGGTTCACCTTCCAGCAGGACAATGACCCCTAACACACTGCTAAAGCAACACTTGAGTGGTTTAAGGGTAAACATCTAAATGGCCTAGTCAAAGCCCAGATCTCAATCCAATAGAAAATCTGTGGTCAGACTTAAAGATTGCTGTTTTGCAAGGAGGAATGAGCAAAAATTTCCCAGTGGTAAGATGTGGCAAGCTCATAAAGACTTATCCAAAGGGACTTGGAGCTGTGATTGCCGCAAAAGGTGGCTTTACAAAGTATTGCATTTAGGAAGGTGAGTAGTTATGCACACTGACTTTTTCAGTTATTTTGTCCTGTTTGTTGTTTGCTTTACAATAAAAAGATAAAATAAAAAAAAACATATTCAAAGTTGTGGGCATGTTCTGTAAATTAAATGAAACAAATCCTTAAACAATTCATGTTAATTCCAGGTTGTGAGGCACCAAAATACAAAAAAAGTCAAGGGGGGTGAATACTTTTGCAAGGCACTGTATATCTATACACTATATACATAATATATGCATATATATATATATATATTTACACATACACTGTATTTTTCACGTTATAAGATGCACCTGATGATAAGACGCACCTAGGTTTTAGAGGAGGAAAATAAGAAAAAAAAATGAACCAAAAGGTGTGCTAAAATATTTAATTATATATATATATATATATATATATATATATATATATATATATATATATATATATATAAATATACCGTATTTTTTGCCCTATAAGACGCACCGGCCCATAAGACGCACCTAGGTTTTTGGGGAGGAAAATAAGAAAAAACATTTTTTAAACAAAAGGTGTGCTTTTGGTGGCTTTGGAACTAATGGTGGTCTGTGGATGGCACTATTACTGGGGATCTGTGAATGGCACTGTTATGGGGGATCTGTGAAAGACACTGTTATGGGGGGATCTGTGGATGACGCACTGTTATGGGGGGATCTGTGGATGACGCACTGTTATGGGGGATCTGTGGAAGACGGACACTGTTATGGGGGGTTCTGTGTATGACGGAGACTGTTATGGGGGAATCTGTGCATGACGGACACTGTTATGGGGATCTGTGGATGACGGACACTGTTATGGGGGGATCTGTGGATGACGGACACTGTTATGGGGGATCTGTGGATGACGGACACTGTTATGGGGGGATCTGTGACGGACACTGTTATGGGGGGATCTGTGGGTTGCACTGTTACAGGGGGGATCTGTGGCTGGCACTGTTACAGGGGGGATCTGTGGCTGGCACTGTTACAGGGGGGATCCTTGGATGGCACTGTTAGAGTGGGATCTGTGGGTGGCACTGTTATGGGGGATCTGTGGGTGGCACTGTTATATATGTGCCATCCACAGACCCCCCAGCCCATAACAGTGCCATCCACAGACCCCCCAGCCCATAACAGTGCCATCCACAGACCCCCCCACCCCTTAACTGTGCCATCCACGGATGTTCCCCATAAAACTGTCATCCACAGATTGCCCCCCGCCGCTCCAGTATACAAATATAAAATGTCTTATTCAATTAAAAGTGATTAAACATGCCCCCTCACTCCTAATATTACCGTACATCCTAACAGCTTCTGTACAGTGCAGGCAGGCAAGCCGGACGGCCGGCGCGTCACTCACATAAAGTAGGCGGCGCAGGCATGTGACATCAGGGAGTAGGGGGGCATGTTTAATCACTTTTAATTGAATAACACATTTTATATTTGTATAGTGCAGCACTGGAGCGGTGGGGCTATAGTACAGTGACTGCACCGCCTTGCCGCTATTGCCGGCCCCCAGCTCCTCCTCCCAGTCCCTCCCCGCTCCCTCGTACATCGCAACCTGCGATGTAAAACTGTCAGCATTCGCCCCATAAGACTCAGTGGCATTTTCCCCCCATTTTGGGGGGGGGGGGAAGTGTGTCTAATGGGGCGAAAAATACGGTACATATATATATATATATATATATATTCATATTAGATTCAGAGGTTTATGTGCTTGTGGTGGGGTCGGCAATGTCAGAATAACAAATTTTGGGCTTAAAAGCAGGCTTTTATTCACACAAAAACAGTGGCATGCAAGTTCAATAATCACTTTTCAATATCCACATGTACATGACATAAAAACAAATTACCTTGTTCGCCTGGGCTCTAACTAAACATTACTTCACCAATATAATTAAAATCCAAAAACAAGGTAATCAGGCTTTGCACAGCCAACACAGGTCATATAGCTTCCAGGTACTGACTCTGAATAAGGCTCTCAGCCCTGTCTTTATCACATTAATGAACTCAGCATCTACAACTGGGTTTTTCTGTGGGAAAGTGCTGTACTGGAGGGGAGGGAATGGCAGGTCCTGCTATCAACACCTACCCATATTCTATAAAAATCCAGGCCCACTGCACTGTCTTCTCTTCAGTAGCCATTGCATACTGTGCATACTGTGTTCATATGTGTGACTACAGCGCCACCTAGTGACCTTTAGCTGTAAGCGCATTGTTGCCTTGTTATAAGCTATGAATATTCATTAGGTCACCTGACTTACTGCTCTCAAGGCTTTGTGGGAAAGAGACAGGCACCTTCTGCCATTTTCCTTCACCTCTTGGAAGGAGCAGCTGCACATTGTGTGTCTCTTTACTCAAGCATCGTCGGTAAGGGATTAAATAATGTTTTCTTATAAACTTTGTGTACATTGTGCTGTACATTCAGTTCCTTGTATGTTCCTTTTTTCTTATAGTTTACCTACTGCCGGTTAATAAAACCATAGACTACAGAAACAAGTCTCAACTTATTAACTAGTAGAATGGTGATATCTGCCTGTTGAACTGCATATAGACCCCATGGGTAGAGTTGAGCGGACACCTGAATGTTCGGGTTCGACGGGTTCAGCCGAACTTTGAAAAAAAGTTCAAGTTCGGGAACCCGAACTTGACCCAAACTTGACCCCGAACCCGAACCACATTGAAGTCAATGGGGACCCAAACTTTTGAGCACTAAAATGGCTGTAAAAATGTCATGGAAAGGGCTAGAGGGCTGCAAATGGCAGTGGATAGGGAAATACCTTAAAATAACATAAAATACGTAAGAATAAAAAATAATAAACTTGATCTAGGAGGACCAGGTCCATATGGAGAAGGAGGTTGAGGAGGTGGTGGATGTGACGGTGTAGGTGGAAGTGGCGGTGGAGTAGGAGGAGGTAACCTACACTGTTTTTTGGTTTTAAATTTATTTATATTTTTTTAAATTAGGGTACACCCCAAAACATTGGGAAATATAACCCTCCAGTCGTGCTAAACACACGTTCAGACAATACACCGGCTGCAGGGCAGGCCAGCACCTCCAAGGGGTAAAGGGCAAGCTCAGGCCATGTGCCCAATTTGGAGACCCAGAAGTTGCAGGGGCTGACCCCTGTCAATTAGTTTGTGTAGGCATGTGCATACTTACTGCCCCACCCACCATGTCGCACGTCCCTGTGATGTTCATGATCCAATTTGATATCTGCTCTATCAAATTTCAATGTTCTTTTATGCGCCTACCATGGTGATTACGGGTGGCGAGGAATCAGGGTTTCAGGCCGGAGAGGGAGCATGAGAAAAAGAGATCAAATTTAAGGGAGATAAATTTATTTAAAAAATTTGGGATCAACAAGAAATGTGGGAAAAGTTATTGAGGCGCAAATGTGGGACAAATTACAGAAGCCCAAATGTGGGCCAAAAGAGTCAAGCGGAATTGTGAGAAAAGCTATTGAGGCGCAAATGTTGGCAAAAAGAGTATAGCGGAAATGTGGGACAAAGCATTGAAGCTTAAATGTGGTACAACTTGTTTAAGTTTAAGCAGTGAATCAAAGGAGGTGGCACACATCAATTAAAGAAACATTTCAGAAATGCACCTATGCAGAGCAGGGGTTTATTCACGTCTAAAATTGTATAATGGCAACCTAAGAATGTAACAGAAAAAATACAGAAATTAATTAGCCTGTCTAATTGATAGAGCAGGGGTCTATGACAGAAAACAATTGTTTATTGTCACCCGAAAAAGTAAACTAAAAATTATTGAAATTTATTAAGCTGTCAACTAGGTAGAGGAGGGATATATTACACCCAAAAATTTGACCCTAAAATGTAACTGACAAATGATATTTTTTTTTCCTGTCTAATAGGTATAGCAGTGGTACATCACACCCAAAAAATGCTGTATTTCCGCAGAAAATTCAACTGACAAATTATAATTTTTTGTTAACCGGCCTACTAGCAGTGGTACTATACACCCAAAAATTGGTGAATTTTACCCGAAAATGTTAATGACAATTTATTTATTTATTTTAACTGGCCTAATAGTTATAGCAGTGGTACTATACACCCAAAAATTGGTGAATTTCACCAGAAAATGTTAATGACAATTATTTTATTATTTTTTTAACTGGCCTACTAGGTAGAGCAGTGGTACATCACGCCTAAAAATTTGTGAATTTCACCATAAAATGTAAGAGACCAATTTTTTTATTGTTTAAACTGTCTACTAGGTATAGCAGTGGTACTTCACACCCAAAAATGGTTGAATTTCAACTGCAAATGTAACTGACAAATATATTTTTTTTGTTAACCAGCCTACTAGGTATAGCAGTAGTTCTATACACCCAAAAATTTGTGAATTTCACCAGAAAATGTTAATGACAATTTATTTTAATTTTTTTACCGGCCTACTAGGTATAGCAGTGGTAGTATACACCCAAAAATTGGTTAATTTCACAAGAAAATGTAAATGACAAAATAGGGAAATTATGTAAAATAAAACACATACAAAAAAAATTGATTTATGAGGTGGAGTTCCATATGGAGTAGGAGTTTGAGGAGGCAGTGGATGTAGCGGAGTAGGTGGAAGCGGCGGTGAAGGACGAGATAGCCAACACAGGTTTTTGGTTTTAATTTAATTTTGTAAAATTAAGGAACACTCCAAAAGAGTTGTAGGAAAAAGCTATTGAGGCGCAAATGTTGGCCAAAAGAGTATAGCGGAAATGTCGGACAAAGTATTGAAGCTTAAATATGGTACAACTTGCTTAAGTTTAAGCATTGAATCAAAGGAGGTGGCGCGCATCAATTAAAGAAACATTTCAGAAATTTTATTCCCTGTCACCTATGCAGAGCAGGGGTTTATTCACGTCTAAAATTGTGAACCCAGCACATTGTCTGAAGAACTGCCACGCCAGGGAACTCCTTGGAGCTGGCTTTGGTGTGCTCGGTCCCTTGCTGCAGTGGTCAGTAGGAGGCGTACTGTCTAGAGGACGGCCGCTCCGCTTTTGCACCCTGCTCCCTATTCTGCTGTGCTGGTGGCTCTGTGTGACCACCGCTTCTTCCTCCGAACTACATCGGTGACTCGCATGACCTTGATTCCATGTGGGGTCGAGGACCTCATCATCTTCCACAAATGGCTATATTTCAAAAGCCTAATTCAAACCCCTGTATGTAGAGGTGGTATCTTACAGGTCCTGAACCAGTGTAGGCCTGCAGTAAATATATCTTTGCACAAAATGGATGTATTTCAAATGGCTGTATTTCAAATGCCTAATGCAAACCCCTGTATGTAGAGGTAGTATCTCAGAGGGCCTGAACCTCTGTAGGCCTGAAGTAAATATATCTTTGCACAAAATGGCTGTATTTCAAATGGCTGTATTTCAAATGCCTAATTCAAACCCCTGTATGTAGAGGTGGTATCTTACAGGCCCTGAACCAGTGTAGGCCTGCTGTAAATATATTTGCACAAAATGGCTGTATTTCAAATGCCTGTATTTCAAATGCCTGTATTTCAAATGCCTAATTCAAACCCCTGTATGTAAAGGTGGTATCTCAGAGGGCCTGAACCTCGGTAGGCCTGCAGTAAAAATATCTTTGCACAAAGTGGCTGTATTTAAAATGGCTGTATTTCAAATGCCTAAGGCCTCATGCACACGACCGTTGTGTGCATCCGTGGCCGTTGTGCCGTTTTCCGTTTTTTTTCGCGGACCCATTGACTTTCAATGGGTCCGTGGAAAAATCGGAAAATGCACCGTTTTGCAGCCGAGGCCGTGATCCGTGTATCCTGTCCGTCAAAAAAATATGACCTGTCCTATTTTTTTGACGGACAACGGTTCACGGACCCATTCAAGTCAATGGGTCCATGAAAGAACACGGATGCACACAAGATTGGCATCCGTGTCCGTGATCCGTGGCCGTAGGTTGCTTTTATACAGACGGATCCGAAGATCCGTCTGCATAAAAGCTTTTTCTGATCTAAGTTTTCACTTTGTGAAAACTCATTTCCGACAGTATATTCTAACACAGAAGCGTTCCCATGGTGATGGGGACGCTTCTAGTTAGAATACACTGCAAACTTTGTACAAGACTGCCCCCTGCTGCCTGGCAGCACCCGATCTCTTACAGGGGGATATGATAGCACAATTAACCCCTTCAGATGCGGCACCTAAAGGGGTTAATTGTACTATCATATTCCCCTGTAAGAGATCAGGCAGACCCCCCCCCCTCCCCAGTTTGAATATCGTTGGTGGCACAGTGTGCGCCCACCATCGCCCCCCCCTCCCTCCCTCTATTGTAATAAATCGTTGGTGGCACAGTGTGCCCCCACCATCGCCCCCCCTCCCTCTCTCTATTGTATTAAATCGTTGGTGGCACAGTGTGCCCCCACCATCGCCCCCCCTCCCTCTATTGTATTAAATCGTTGGTGGCACAGTGTGCCAACCACCATCGCCCCCCCCTCCCTCTATAGCAGTAACATTGGTGGCAGTGTGCGGTCTCCCATTCCCCCCCCCCATCATTGGTGGCAGCGGAGTTCCGATCGGAGTCCCAGTTTAATCGCTGGGGCTCCGATCGGTAACCATGGCAACCAGGAAGCTACTGCAGCCCTGGTTGCCATGGTTACTTAGCAATAGTACAACAGTAGAAGCATCATACTTACCTGCTTGCTGCTGCGATGTCTGTGAACGGCCGGGAGCTCCTCCTACTGGTAAGTGACAGTTCTTTAGCAATGCGCCGCACAGACCTTTCACTTACCAGTAGGAGGAGCTCCCGGCCGGACACAGACATCGCAGCAGCAAGCAGGTAAGTATGAATCTTCTACAATTGTACTATTGCTAAGTAACCATGGCAACCAGGGCTGCAGTAGCGTCCTGGTTGCCATGGTTACCGATCGGAGCCCAGCGATTAAACTGGGACTCCGATCGGAACTCCGCTGCCACCAATGATGGGGGGGGGGGAATGGGAGACCGCACACTGCCACCAATGTTACTGCTATAGAGGGAGGGGGGGGCGATGGTGGTTGGCACACTGTGCCACCAACGATTTAATACAATAGAGGGAGGGAGGGGGGGCGATGGTGGGGGCACACTGTGCCACCAACGATTTAATACAATAGAGGGAGGGAGGGGGGGGCGATGGTGGGCGCACACTGTGCCACCAACGATATTCAAACTGGGGAGGGGGGGGGCTGCCCCCTGCTGCCTGGCAGCCCTGATCTCTTACAGGGGAATATGATAGTACAATTAACCCCTTTAGGTGCCGCACCTGAAGGGGTTAATTGTGCTATCATATCCCCCTGTAAGAGATCGGGTGCTGCCAGGCAGCAGGGGGCAGTCTTGTACAAAGTTTGTAGTGTATTCTAACCTGAAGCGTCCCCATCACCATGGGAACGCCTCTGTGTTAGAATATACTGTCGGATCTGAGTTTCACGAAGTAGCTCATATCCGACAGTATATTCTAACATAGAGGCGTTCCCATGGTGATGGGGACGCTTCAAGTTAAAATATACCATCGGATTGGAGAAAACTCCAATCCGATGGTATAAAAGAACTCCAGACTTTACATTGAAAGTCAATGGGGACGGATCAGTTTGAAATGGCACCATATTGTGTCAACATCAAACGGATCCGTCCCCATTGACTTGCATTGTAATTCAGGACGGATCCGTTTGGCTCCGCGCGGCCAGGCGGACACCAAAACGACTTTTTTTTCATGTCCGTGGATCCTCCAAAAATCAAGGAAGACCCACGGACGAAAAAACGGTCACGGATCACGGACCCCGTTTTTGCGGACCGTGAAAAAAAACTGTCGTGTGCATGAGGCCTAATTCAAACCCCTGTATGTAGAGGTGGTATCTCACAGGCCCTGAACCAGTGTAGGCCTGCAGTAAATATATATTTGCACAAAAAGGCTGTATTTCAAATGGCTGTATTTAAAATGCCTAATTCAAACCCCTGTATGTAGAGGTGGTATCTTATAGGCCCTGAACCAGTGTAGGCCTGCAGTAAATATATCTTTGCACAAAATGGCTGTATTTCAAATGCCTAATTCAAACCCCTGTATGTAGAGGTGGTATCTCACAGGCCCTAAACCAGTGTAGGCCTGCAGTAAATATATCTTTGCACAAAATGTCTGTATTTCAAATGGCTGTATTTCAAATGCCTAATTCAAACCCCTGTATGTAGAGGTGGTATCTCACAGGCCCTGAACCAGTGTAGGCCTGCAGTAAATATATATTTGCACAAAAAGGGCTGTATTTCAAATGGCTGTATTTCAAATGCCTAATTCAAACCCCTGTATGTAGAGGGAGTATCTCACAGGGCCTGAACTAGTGTAGGCCTGAACTAAATATATCTTTGCACAAAATGGCTGTATTTCAAATCCCTGAATCAAACCCCTGTATGTAGAGGGAGTATCTCACAGGGCCTGAACCAGTGTAGGCCTGCTGTAAAAATAACTTTACAAATGGTTGTATTTCAAATGCCTAATTCAAACTCCTGTATGTAGAGGTGGTATCTCACAGGCCCCGAACCAGTGTAGGCCTGCTTTGCTGGTGGCTCTGTGCGACCACCGCTTCATCCTCCGAACTACATCGGTTACTCGCATGACCTTGATTCCATGTGGAGTCGAGGACCTCATCGTCCTTCACAAATGGCTTTATTTCAAATGCCTAATTCAAACCCCTGTATGTAGAGGTGGTATCTTACAGGCCCTGAACCAGTGTAGGCCTGCAGTAAATACAGTCATGTGAAAAAATTAGGACACCCTTTGAAAGCATGTGGTTTTTTGTAACATTTTTAATAAAAGGTTATTTCATCTCCGTTTCAACAATACAGAGAGATTAAAGTAATCCAACTAAACAAAGAAAACTGAAGAAAAGTCTTTTCAAGATCTTCTGTAAATGTCATTCTACAAAAATGCCTATTCTAACTGAGGAAAAAGATAGGACACCCTCACATGTATTCCCTCTTAAATTGGCTCAGATCTCACACAGGTATATCACACCAGGTGCACATAATTAGTAGATCGTTACTCTGCATGTTGAATGAGGCTTGCCCTATTTAAACCTCAGACATTTAGTTTGGTGTGCTCCTGACTGTTGAAGTGAGAGTGAGCACCATGGTGAGAGCAAAAGAGCTGTCAGAGGACTTCAGAAAAAAGATTGTAGCAGCCTATGAGTCTGGGAAGGGATTTAAAAAGATCTCAAAAGATTTTGAAATCAGCCATTCCACTGTCCGGAAGATAGTCTACAAGTGGAGGGCTTTCAAAACAACTGCCAACATGCCCAGGACTGGTCGCCCCAGCAAGTTCACCCCAAGAGCAGACCGCAAGATGCTAAAAGAGGTCTCCAAAAACCCTAAAGTGTCATCTCGAGAACTACAGCAGGCTCTGGCTACTGTTGATGTAGAAGTACATGCCTCTACAATCAGAAAGAGACTGTACAAGTTTAACTTGCATGGGAGGTGTGCAAGGAGGAAACCTTTGCTTTCCAAGAGAAACATCGAGGCCAGACTGACATTTGCCAGAGATAAAGTTGACAAAGACCAGGACTTCTGGAATAATGTTCTTTGGACAGATGAGTCCAAAATTGAATTATTTGGACACAACAGCAGAGGACATGTTTGGCGTAAACCAAACACAGCATTCCAAGAAAAGAACCTCATACCAACTGTGAAGCATGGAGGTGGAAGTGTCATGGTTTGGGGCTGCTTTGCTGCAGCAGGACCTGGTCAGCTCACCATCATAGAATCCACGATGAATTCTACTGTGTATCAGAAGGTGCTTGAAGAACATGTGAGACCATCAGTTAGAAAATTAAAGCTGAAGCGGAACTGGACCATGCAACATGACAATGACCCAAAACATACTAGTAAATCAACCAAAGATTGGCTGAAAAAGAAGAAATGGAGAGTCCTGGAATGGCCAAGTCAAAGTCCAGATTTGAATCCCATTGAGATGCTGTGGGGTGACTTGAAAAGGGCTGTACGTGCAAGAAACCCCTCAAACATCTCACAGCTGAAAAAGTTCTGCATTGAGGAGTGGGGTAAAATTTCCTCAGACCGATGTCGAAGACTGGTAGATGGCTACAAGAACCGTCTCACTGCAGTTATTTCAGCCAAAGGAGGTAACACTCGCTATTAGGGGCAAGGGTGTCCTATCTTTTTCCTCAGTTAGAATAGGCATTTTTGTAGAATGACATTTACAGAAGATCTTGAAAAGACTTTTCTTCAGTTTTCTTTGTTTAGTCGGATTACTTTAATCTCTCTGTATTGTTGAAACGGAGATGAAATAACCTTTTATTAAAAATGTTACAAAAAACCACATGCTTTCAAAGGGTGTCCTAATTTTTTCACATGACTGTATATCTTTGCACAAAATGGCTGTATTTAAAATGGCTGTATTTCAAATGCCTAATTGAAACCCCTGTATGTAGAGGTGGTATCTCAAAGACACTGAACCAGTGTAGGCCTGCAGTAAATATATCTTTGCACAAAATGGCCGTATTTCAAATGCCTAATTCAAACCCCTGTATGTAGAGGTGTTATCTCACAGGCCCTGAACCAGTGTAGGCCTGCAGTAAATATATCTTTGCACAAAATGGCTGTATTTCAAATGGCTGTATTTCAAATGCCTAATGCAAACCCCTGTATGTAGAGGTAGTATCTCAGAGGGCCTGAACCTCTGAAGTATCAAACAAGATTAACTGCTGACAGCCCGTGTAATGCCAGCCACAGGGCTGACGGCTTGGAAGATATCCGCTGACACTTGCCTGCCTCCAAGTGAACCAACGGTGTGTACCTCATTGTCTCTCATGCTTCCATGAAACTACTCCTTGGCAAGGGAGCCTGGTGCACCATAGGTGAGATGTCTGAACCATACAAGGCCATGGAACTAATAGTCGGGTCCGACCACCCAGTGCACCCCTGGGGACCCGCCACCTTCTTCCGATCGGTGTGGGAGACTTGACTCCCCTTGAAGGGCACACCAGCCGATTGCCGGGTGAAATGGGGAATCGACAAGCCAAGCCGCTGGAACTGCTGGTCGGGTAAAAAATCCAAATCCGTTCTCATAGCGGTCCTCTCGCTCAAACCGGCAGATTCTACCTTCTCTGCCGGCGGGAGGAGCGAGGAACTCCTGCCCAGGCACCTGAACTGCTTGGTGGGACACAAACACCCTGCCCACCCCACAGGGTCTCTCTACCTTCTTCCGGGAGGTGTTGGAAAGGGGGCCCCCCTCCCGTGCAATGCCACCCCTGTGACCCAGGGGTGGTGCGCCGGCATGCCCAGCCTCTGGAACTGCTGGTCGGGTAAAAAATCCAAATCCGTTCTCATAGCGGTCCTCTCGCTCAAACCGGCAGATTCTACCTTCTCTGCCGGCGGGAGGAGCGAGGAACTCCTGCCCAGGCACCTGAACTGCTTGGTGGGACACA